>NC_048599.1:37296860-37596860 GCF_003668045.3 Cricetulus griseus | reverse complement strand
ATGAGATTTTGCCTTTGTGCAGCCATCTCCTGCAATGTGATCCTCAGGCCAGGAAAGAGCAACCACAGACCCATCCATACATTGGAATATTGAAAGCATTTCAGATAATTTGTAGTATTATTTCATAGTAGTTTATATAAAAATAAGAGGGTGTATACTTTCCTAAACCTAGATAATAATTGGGTTTAAACTATATGGTTTCTCTTCAATTTTTGTTGAATAAGCTTGGGAACTCATCCAAAAATTAATTCTCCTGGTGTATGCAATATCTCATGTTGTATTTGCTGGGTTTGTACATTCAGAAGAAAACAGAAGGAATATTTTTTTCCTTGCCAAAATTTATGTATAAATATGATAGAGAGACTCTGAGAAGCCTAAATCTCAAATACCAGTGGATAACTGATCTTTAAAAAAAAGCATTTCATGCAATAAAAACAATACAATGCACTGGGCTGGATTATAATTTAAATGTCATATTTTTTTCCTATCCCTAACCCTGATACTGCATTTTAAAAATAAAACCCTCTCGATGCTTTCTTTAAAGCCATGAAGAAAAGAGGCTATCTAAAATTACATGAACCTTCAGCATGTAAAAGGTGTGTTCATAAGAAATTTGTAAATGCAGCTCCAGAAAAGCTTAACAGTGACATAGAATTGAATGTAGCTGTGGTCTTTTAAGCAAAATGTATATGCAGAAACATAAAACATGTTGGGAAAATCAGCAAAGACTCTAAGTTCTCTGGTTTCTTGGAAGGAGCACTGCTAGATGAAGCATCCTGTATCAAAATGGAAACCCCAAATAAGAGCAATGTGGAAAAAAAAAGTTCAAGGCACTGAAAACATTTGGGGCAGATGATTTGAATGTCTTCCCAAACCTCTGAGAAGCATTAAGCTGAACCTCAGCCCTTTATCTTTGACAAATACCACACCGTGTTTCTGCTTGTTATTTTGTAGTCCTGGTGCTCCTGTCAGCTTGTTAAATGGAACTCTGGCTTCAGTCGGGAGATGATAATGTAGTAATCTCTGCACTCTGCTTGCCTCTGCATCCAGAGGAGCGGCTGTGCCCGACTGTGCGAGGCCGCCCAGTGCCAAGGGTAACTGCTGGCAGCTGGGCTGATGGAGAACAGTGTGCACCAACAGACTGAAAATGTTTTCACATCTTTAGATTGGAGCCTGGGCTTTACTTTTCAAAGTTTTATGTCCGCAGCACGGTTCGCAAAATAAATTACGAAATCAATTGCTTTAGGAGCCTCCAAGCCGTGACATTAAGGTGGCTGAAAGTGGTTGTTCTTGATGAAATGAGAAGGAGCAGCCTCAGAGTTGCTGTCCATCACAGGGAGGTTGGGCAAAGCCCTGGTGTGAGACAGCCTGCAGATGGATGGTACAGTAGTCTCATACATACACACACACACACACACACACACACACACACACACACACACACACTTATTTTCATGAAGGATGAAAAAAAGATGGAGCCATGCATTTAAGAATTCTCAGATTATTTCAGATTAACCAGGAGGCATGGATGTGCTTCTTTTTTTCTTTTCTTTTCTTTTTTTAAGAATTGCTTATTTCCACGGAGACATTCTGGGTGAAAAATGCAAGATGCATTGTTTTCTCTGGTGCTAATTCTCACCCTGCAGTTCCTATTTTGCCTTCCAGCAAAAAGAGAAGAAAAGCACCCGAAAGCAGCTTCAGGAAGTACATGGCTGTCCTTCCTGTAGAGCTGAGTTCCAGATCTCTTCCTAGTGGGGAGCTGAACTGAGCCATTAGTGTTACAGTGACCATAGCCACAGGATGCTGATGCCGATGAAACTAAAAGTGTTGTCTGACTCTAGAGCTCAGAAACTCTTTGGGACCCAGTGGGTGAATAGGAATGACGCCAAAGGGCAAGACATTCATAGTTTGTAAACATGAGCTTGGAGAGATGTGATTATCAATATGAGCTTAGCTACTTAAGTTTCTGCCCCTCTTCTCACTGCTTTGTGAGTCAGAAAAGATCTCTTAATGATGAGGTTGCAGGAAACATCTCAGGGCTGAATGGTACTCAAACTCAAAACTTTGAAACAGATTAAAATAGGCGAATGAATATTATAAATGGGCAAATGTTATACCTGCCATCAAACACATGCTGAAACACTAGTGTAAATTGAAAAGGTGGGAGGACATGAGCTGTTTGCCTTGATTCTTTGAACTTGTATGTTTTAAACCATCAGGATTCTGACAAAGTCAAGAAGAATGTCAATCACTCTACACACCACTGCTTTTTCAATTCTGAAAGGCAGGTACATACTCATACTGAATGGAACAGCATCGTTTTACAAACTACTGTGAGCCCACCTAAAACATAACAATTCTGTTTCTAAGGAAGAAAATATTGGAGAAATGGGTGGGATCTTGGTGAGTCTCCCAAACTTAATTATTTCATATTGTATCCAAGGTACTATAAAGCAAATAGTAGCATGTCTACAAGGGAAGGAAGGGAATGAGCACTATATATACATCTTTTAAGATGCAGGACCCTAATATAAGAGGGCCATAATTCTTACATGTGCTACCCACTATGCTTATTTCTTCCATTGCTGCCCAGCTGGTTTTATTTTTTGTGAGATCATTTGACCCCACCCTCCATTGTGTATCTTTGATTCTCTCCAGAACCCCTCCCTATGGAGCCTGAGGTTAGCTTTTGTATGACATCGTGGTCTGTATTCTCCCATGTATTTGAGCACAAAATGTTTCCTTATGGCAGAATTTTGTTGTAAGTCTTCAACATGGTTAACTCTTTGAAAGCACTGCTGTCTTTAGGCAGCCAATTGTTCCATTGTGTGTCTTCAGGAAGGAGTTCTGTCGTTCATGGTTCCTTGTCAGTGCCTTATTTGTGGGCATGTCCTATGAAGCAATGCCTCTATGACAGAGCAGGTAGCTCGTCTTTGATTTTTGTTTTGGGAACTCTCTCCACTTTCCTTGTGTGACAGTGGGAACAGGTAACCCAAGGAAGATCAAAACAGCATAAGCAGAAGAAAAGAAACCTTCAAAACATAGATGGAAACAATAATAGGGCAGTAAGAAAAACAAACAAACAAACAAGCAAAACAACAACAGCAAAACCAAAACCAAAACCAATCAAAATGAAACAGAAGGGACAGAATGTGGCAGAAGAGTAGGGTTGGGTTGGATCTTGAAAGACCAAAGAGAAAAAAAAAATGAATTCAGGAAAGACTGATGGAATGGATTGAATCACAGTGACCGACAACCGAAGAGCTGATATTTGTCTTTGAGTCATTCCATCCTGGGGAAGCAGTGAGGACAGAGTGATATTTAGGTGATATGAAGATGACGGAGTGGGAAGGGAAAGATGGCAGCAGTATGAAGATGTTTATGAGAGGTCTTGGCAGCAAGGTCAGGGGTGGGGCTTCCAAAAGAAGCCTTAGGTCTGCAGGGTTTTTATGAAGGGCAAGTATGATGCAAGGCTCATGGGAAGGCACTAAGATGTTCAAGTTATAGAAGAAAAAGGCAACTAAGGTTGCTTAGAAAGTAAGACTGAGAATTTGAGATAAGCAGAGGACTGATTGGCCTTGGGCCCCAGGATTCCTCTTATATTGTATAGAAGGGCAGCCATACCTTGTGGAATGGGGTCCACTTAGGCTACACTAGGGTAGAAGTATGATTCCCCTTCATTTAGTTACTGGGTCTCTAAAAGCCACTCTGAAATCCATGGCATTGCATCTGTTTGTGATATTTTTGTTTTGTTACCTTTCTGGAGTTGATTAACGAATGACAAACATAGTCTTGTACTGGCTCCTGCCAAACAATGTCCCCTCTGGCTTACATTTACCCACTTTAAAAACCTAGCTCAAGTTCTGGCATTTATTTGCAGTAAAAGTCATTTTGCTAGATCTAGATCATGTTTCCAATTTGTCAAGATCTTTCTCTATTTTAATTTAAACTCACAATGTATCATTGACCTGCTCCAGCCTTGTGTCACCCATGCATTCAAATATCTGCTGGGTGTCTTGGTCCACAGAGCTGTCTGAAGCTTTATCTTCCTTTCATCAAACACTGCTCCAACATCCCCCACACTCATCCAGACTCCAGGGAAGAAGAATTAGATGGGATGCTTTGATGCTAACTGTGAAAGCCTTTCTTCCAGAGGAATCCTCCCAAATTGGATTAAGTGGATTCATTTGTGGTTTGTGGCGTTTACTTTTTAGGGAGGCAGGGATGTGAAAACTCTCCCGTGCTCTCTCTGTGTTCATTCTCACAAATAGATGGATACTGTCACCTTTCAGGGCTTGTGCATCTGGAACGCCTCACAAACACATTGCCGGGAAAGTAAAAGTTCCAGAAAGAGCCTTATTTTCCCTGAGAACTGTGAAATTGAGTGGCCTAGTTTCTTCTGTGTGTTGTAAATTCACTGGAGTGTAATATAAGCTATGTTTTGAACCATTTGGGTTAGCTCATGACTGAGTCATGCTTCCCGCCACACACACTTTCCCTCTATTTATTTCCTTACTTTTCTCTCTAATTTCATCAATGGCAATCTCTGATTATGGAAATGACTCCAGTCGTTCAACCTCTCATAACCACATTGAGTTACCAAAACCAATCTATCTGTTGTTTTCAAAGGCAGTTAAAAAAGCAAGCCATTTATCCTCACCTCCTTCCAAGCAACCAGGGAGCAGGGCCTTTCTACTCCACTCCGTGCAAATCTGTGTGTTCCTAACCACTGCCTTTGCAATCAGTAATTTGGCTCAGTGGGTTTCATTCAAAGCAGGCACTCACATTCTTCAGATTATTTGTCTGTCTTCCAGGAAATCAGGGAGAGCAATACAAACAAGCACTGGCCTTAAATTAAACCACAAAGGGAAAATGAAGGATCCCAATTTCTAAAAAGTCAAGGGACACAAATAGAAAATATCTTTAGGTTTCACCTGGACAGACCAAACTCCCCTCCCCCTCCTTCTTTTTCTTCCTTTCCTTTAGGTACTCAAAAATCTCTTCCAAGAGCAATTATTAGCAGTCAAATTCCAGACGTCCACAGTGCTTGCTTGATCTTGCTTCTTCCATCCTGCCCCCTGCAGGTGAGCACACCTGGGATCCCAGCCTGGCAGACTGGCCTAGTGATCTCTCTGCATCTCAAATAGCAGCTAGCTACTTAGCAGAAGCATCCTAGATGAATTCATTCCCATTTGAATTAACCCCAGCCTGTCTAACTACAGCAAATACAGGTCCTGAGATGGAGACAGAGTTGGCAGGTTTCCTGGAAAACCAGATAGGTTTTCTTCTGTGATCATGTTCAGCCTTCTCTTGCCCTGGGTTTAAAAGAACAGATGCAGTCTTTAATTTAGCCTTCCTTGTTTCAGTGACCAGGGTGGAACAAGATAATAGTAGGTTAGCGTAAGTCCTTACATGTGCGTGCCACATCTAGGACAGAGGTATCTACAGTAAATCTGCATTTGTCTACCATTTCCTAAATGTAAGTAGTCTAGAGAGCATCCTCCTTTGAATACCATTTAACCAGACATGTTCCAGAGTTTATTATTTGTTTTAATTTCTTTAGTGTTTTCTCAGGCTTTAAGTATTGTCTCTCCCCCTTCTATTTTAGTTTGGGGTTATTTTATTGTTGTCTAGAATAATTAACTTTCTAAGGATTTCTATCTCTTTCTAGATATATGTAAACTTAGAAAATTCTAGCTACTCACAGATCATATAATATGTACAGGTAACTATTTCTTCGTTTATCCACTTACCTTTTGATGTTCTTCTAGTGCAATCTTAATTCTATACAGTGAAGGTGGTTTGTTTTGAATAGATCTTTCCTTTCTTCCTTCCTCCCTTCCTTCCTACAGGAAGGCAGTATATAACATTAGATAGCTTAGGACTTAATGTGTATACAGGACTGTCTTTGAACCTGTAGAGATCCTTCTGCCTCTGCTTCCCAAGTGCTGAAGTTAAAAGTTTTATACTACTATGCCTGATGTTTTTTGTTGGTTGAAACAAGATATCATCATCTTGTTTTGCATAACTTTTCAGCAGTCTTTCTTCTTCTTTCTCATGAGTGCTGGAGATACAGGCACAGCCATAGACCAAGTATGAGGATGGCTTTGAGTATGCATTTAAAAGTCCTATCATTTATTTTTTAATTCATGAATTTTCTGTGAGGATTTGCTGTATTAATTTTATTGATAAAAATAAAGGAATTATATAAAGCCAAATATGAGAAAATCTACTTTGATTTTTCCAGTTAGGTATTTTATAGGCATCGTCAATTCTTTTACCTTAAAGGAATGACCTGTTCTTTACATCTAACAAAAATAATGCAGTTTCAAAGATAACTCAACTCTTAAGGAATTATGGCAAACCTTTCAAATATGTGTTACAAGTTCAGTTAGCAATAATATAAAATAGTGAATGGCTTTCAAAACATCTCACTAATTTTCCCTTTACCATAACTTCTGTTAGATAATGTAGAAAACCTTTCAACATTGAAGCACCAGCTCTGCACTGGGGCCGGCGTTCCTAGTCTGTGAGATGTGTGTTTGGGGTGTTTAAGGAACACATTGGCATGAGTGCCACTGCAGTTATTTCCCATGACTTTTTAAAAATCCATTTCTGCATTACATATTCCAATCTAGTGAAAATTAGATCTCTTCTATTTACATTTGGCATCCACACTTGCTGGCCATGGCATGTGATGTGATTTTAAGCTGCTCGTGTACATTTTAGGAGGAGATTGATTTACAGTGGTCTTTGCCTGAGACAAGCACAATTTAAATTAATTCCCATTGATCCAGAAACATTTAAGATTGGCTTTGGAAAATTTTAAGGACAGAAGGCTTAGGTTGTCCGTGAAGCATTTTGCTGGGCATTGCTATCATGTAGATAAAAGCGTGGGACTAGGCATGCTCACCCTTCTTTGCTCTGGGTTCATTATTAGTCACTACATACCTCCAGGCCAATTCCAGCTCCAGATGCTATAATATCTGCCCAGCTGTTAGAATATATGCTATTTGAAAATAGCAACCTAAACAGCATGGTCAGAACACTGCTGAGGCTGAGGCTTTGCGTTAAGGCTGAGATATATTTAGAGTAAGGAATGATGCTTTGGTAAATTGTCACTGGAAGGGAGTTGAAAGATTGGCCAATGGAATAGCAAAGTGCTACTGCTCAAATGAAGTGACTTGCCATAACATTTCCATATTAACTCACACTGGGTTGTACAGATCAAGTTTCTTGCAAGGATACAGTCAGTGTGTGCAGTTTTTAAGAATCTGTAATAATGGACATGCCCATTATTTAAGACCAATCTGCAAGATTGTTTATCCAAGCAAGTCTCCTTTAGCATCTGGAGGTATACTTCTGATTGTTTTGGTTGTAAGACAAAAGTCAGGAGATCTGGGTTCTGGATTCCAGTAGAAGCTATGATCATCATGTTACATGGGGCAAAATCTCCCAGTATTTGTTAATCACTTACATTTTTTAGCTTCTCAGCTTATACCATGAGAGATACTGCAGAGAAGTTGAAGTGCTTCCTACATGGTCAAGAACTATTATTCAGCTTTTCTTCAGTATATTTCTACTCCCCTTAAGTAACTAGACTGGGCTACATGCATAGCTTCTTAGCTACTTCTATTAGCAGTTTTGAGTGGGATTTATAAAATACGAATCACAAAATACTGTACTTCCTAGTCAGGAAGTTTTGTATTCCTGATCATCTCATTGCTTTAACTAGAAACCATGATGTCTGCCACTTTATATTTCTGTATGCTGCTGATATATTTGTATTGCTGGATAAATGGTAGCTTTAATCCTTCTGTATTTTAACCTTGTATAAGTGTTCATTGTCCATTGCATGTTCAGCTCCCTTTGAAACTCCAACAGGCCACTCATATCCAGAGGGGAGTTGGCACATGGTCATACAGTGACTGGAACTGATTCTATATCACCTTGGATGGTTTTAGACTAAGATAATTATCCATCTGGGCCAGCTCATCCATCTTTCTGTAAAATCACCAAGCTACATGGCTAATAACATAGTCACTGAGACAAGTTCCTCTTACTGAATAATTTACCCACTCAGGAAGGATTTTGAATGCCTACTGTGTATTTGAGCATATGGCTTAGGGTCATTATTTTAAAGCATGACTTATCAACAGAATTTCAGTACAATCTAAGTAAGCTAACTTATTTTTTAAGTGCTCCAAATATGATCAGAGTATTTCTGTAGAAGAGTCATGTGTGCCCATAAAGCTGTGCCTAAGACAGGATATGGTGACTGGAAGCTTTTTCTCAGGTTTACCTCACAGCATGGTATATCTTGGTCTGTCACTTCCCCATTCTGGTTGCTCATTCCTCCCACAGACACTGACTTCACCTGGTCTCCTGCTTTACTGACTGTTCTTTCCAGACACTTTTGCTGGTTCCCACTATTGCCCCAATATTGAATAGCTGTTCCATTCAGGTTTTGAATAAACCTACATTTATTCCTGGTGACCTAGCTAGATACAGAGCCTTGCTATGCTGTCATATTTGACTCAGATTCTCCTGCCAAGACCTCTCCTATGTACTTAGTGTTGAACATTCGCCTGCTTACTCAATATTTCCTCTCAAATTTCTAACAAGCATTTAGAATTTATTGTCTCCTGAATAAAATTATTTATTTAACATGACACTTATTTATTTAACATGACACTTATTTATTTAACATGACATGACCTGGGCCTGTATTCCCAACACTCGGGAGGCAAAGGTGTGCAAATCTCTTCATTCCAGGCCAGCCTGGTTCACATAATGAGTTCCAGGCCAGCCAGTACTATATAATGAGGAAAACAAAAACCTTCTCTACACCTGGCCATCTCTTACCCACACAGCCTTACGTAGGACACTCTAGTCCACTTTCCCCTGTCACCTTCACCCTTCACTTAAGACTGCTGCTATAGCCTTTGTGTTTTCTCCATGTCTCACCCTTGTGACACTGCAGACCATCCTCAACATTGCAGCTGGACTGGTACATTGAAAGCCCTGTGGATCATGTCCCTGCTCTGCTCCCAACCTTCCCAAAATCACACTTAAGCAAGCCTAGTCTTGATGAAGTCTACAGGATACATTCTTCCTTTACTTTTGGTCCCTCAGCATTTACTTGAAAACCTTATTTGTCAAGACCCAAGGCCACACTATTTATAGCATTAGCAAATGGGCATTCTGCTTGTCTTTTCTTTTTATTCTACCTACCTTATTGTAACTAAACATATCTTATACCTTAGTTGGGTATGCATGAAAAAATAACAATATACCTTGTTGCTTAACACCACTTTATTTATGTATTCATTTATTTATTGTGTGCATAAGCTTACATATGTACTACAGCATTCGTGTAGAGGTCGGAGGACAACTTGCGGGAGTTGGTTTTCTTTATCTACCATGTGGGCTCTAGGAATCAGCTTGAGGTCATAAGAGTTGTCAGTATGTGCCCTTATTTGCTAACTCATCTCACTATGGTTTATATTTATGGGAGTGGACTATCTGATAGAAGGTATACCTCTTCTTATTTGTAGATATACTGTCTTGCTATGTTCTCATATCATGTAGAACCAGAGAGCACTATCCTCATTCTCTTCTGACTAGGGCACTATTGCCATCAGATGGGCTCTCTACATGCTCCATTTCACTTAATTCTAATCACTTACAAAATAATCACCACCTATTGCTGTGGTCTTGAAGGTTGGAGTTCCCACTCCAAAATAATAAATAACTAAATGGTGTGATACAGATGCATATATATTACCGCACCATGTACTACATTATTTTTCTTATTGTTAATCTTCTGAACTAGAATATATTTCACAGGTCCTGATATTGTAATTGTTATTTCATATCTGAAACTACAGTATTTAAGGTGTCAGCTATATTTAAATCAATAAACAAATTATGGTAGTACATGGTGTTTATAAGATTGACATGATACCCTTGGATTTCCATGATTTTGGTGGATTCTCTTGTATCTTTAATCTTCATTTCATTTGGAGATATGAACATCAGAAATTTAGGAGAAAATAAGGTTGAGTCAGAGCCTAAGAGAAAGATTTAGGAAGGTTTTAGGCAGAGAGAAACATCTAGAAGCCACTGAAAGAAAGGCAGTAGCTTGCAGGTTGCTATGGAACACATGACAGTTCTGTAGATAGTAGTTACTTATTGCTGTCTGGGCGAAAGTATATGGAGAATGTCTTTAACTCTGAGATGAGCTCAAACAATATTTCTTTTGCCTGTGCCTGACTACTGTGTCTTTCTGCAATAACCAAAATGGACAACTGCAGCTGCCTTCAGGTCCACTATAATTGATAGGTCACCTGCGTCAGGGTCTTTTGGGCTGGGAGGGAAAAAAGGAATCTCCAGAAAAGTTGAAAATAATCCATCTTCCATTGCAAGTTTCCCATCAATGATTAGTGTGAAAAAACATGACTGTGGGCCATCAAAAACTTAATTTTTGGCTTAGAGCAATCACCTTAAGGTCAAATATGCTATAGACTGTGATCAGCTGATTGTCCTATAGAGTACATCTTTTCTCAGTAGTTATAAAGTGTTTTAAAATTAGACTAAAACTATTTTTGATTGCTTTCTAGACAGAACCATCCTATGTTTGAAAATGCAAACCTATAAAAAATAAAAAGGTTGCTACATGGAAGAGAGTAAAATATCATAGTTACAGAAAGTCTAAGTAATGTCACGAGACATGACTGAACTAGGAAAAGGCAGATGAGAACATTTCTTCCTGATGTTTTATGGAGAAGGGTGAGTTAAGCAATCACCCTTTGCATGGAGTACTTCAGACTGAATCAGAATATTGCTGGGGAGGATACACAACCAAATCCGCTAGTGTTGGCTCTCTAACGTATTCAGTAGATGCTGACACCTAGGTGGAAATCTGATGGCTAACCTCCCATCTGAGAATTCAGACACGAAAGCAAAATCATTATTGTATTTTCTGTTACTCATATTGCACCTTTATGAAACAATTTCTTTATTGTTGCTCCTATTATAAAAATAAGAACAGAGCTGGTGGTGGCACATGCTTATAATCCTAGCACCCATGAGATGGAGGCAGGTGGATGTCTGAGTTTGAGGCCAGCCTGCTATACAGAGTGAGTTCCAAGATAGCCAGGGCTACCCAGAGAAACCCTGTCTCAAAAAATGAACAAAAACAAACAAACAAAAATAGGAGCAAAAACACTGGGCTGTAGAAATGATGCAGTGGTTAAGAGCACTTTCTGTTCTTTCAGGGTCCCTGAGTTAATTTTCCAGTACCTAACAACAGTCTGTAATTCCTGCTCCAGATGAACCAACATCCTTTTCTGCAGATAGCCTTAAATACACACACACACACACACACACACACACACACACACCAAACTTTGAAATGACCAAAGGCATAGCAGAAAAGAAAGCTGAAAGCTAATAACAAATATTATCCATGTGCTCTGTACTTACTTCCAGCTGCCTTAGTTCCTCTGACTCTGAAATGTAAAGCTTGGGCTAAGCATCTCTCTATATGTTTGGCACCATGGTTTATTTTTCTTTTATTTTCAGGCAGGTGGTTGATGCTTGACAATGCTTATTTCTCAGTCCATCTTTAGACAGAACCTGTTTCTATGTCTTCTATTCATGCAAATATTGTCCATATATTTGTTGTTATAGCTGTTAATGTTGTTATGGTTTTGGAGTTTGTTTTTCTGTCTCTGTATCTCAATAACAACTCAGACATATATAAATTAATGCTGGTTGGATATATGCCCATTTCCAATGCCTTGTTTTGCTTCTTAATATTATGTACTATGGTACTGTGGTAACAGTTCTAGAAAATGTTTTACTACTCCTGACTTACCTTGGCAAACTCTGGACTCACATAGATTTCACTTGTAATGATTATTTATCTACCAGGCTTGATTTCTGCAATGCTGTTCTGTCATACAAATCTCAAAAAGCTTTATGAAAGCATGGATTAATGATCAAACTATCACAGATCTCTTTTCCTTGGGTGTGTATAAGGCCATTCTTCTTAAAAGGGAATGGCGTTTTCTGCTTTGGAAGTGACATGGTCCTCACAGAAGAATGAAATCAAGAGGTTTCCTGTATATGAGGCTCTTGAGCTGTGAAGTTCCCAGAACCCCAGGTCATCTTTACATTTGTGACTCAGGGAATGCTTTGACAGCTTACTTCTAAACAGCTCTGGATTTCTTGCACACCAGCATCAGTTTTTTAATTGTGTCCTCTCTGCATGATATCTTGGTACACCTCGATGTCTTATAAAACATATAGAAGGAGACACAGATTAGAATTTGCCAAATTGTATTACTCATAAGGACTTAAATTTGTTCCCAATAGCTTTGGTGAATCTAATAGAAATGGCTTTAGAGACAAACACATGAGTGGCCTTGGGGAATACTCATTGCATGGATCTGAGCTTTGCATGTTTATAGAAAATATTGTGTCAGAATACAGAGGACAGGATAAACATGGCACTCTGTTTAAGTTTTAAGTCAATCTTGGCTCCTTAACATTATGGTTCAAGTTCTAAAAGATGGTTTTTATTCTTCCTTCAGCAAAACTAGTCTTAGAAAATAACACAACTTGGTTGTCAAAGCAAATAAATCCTAAATTTGTTTTCTGTATTTTAAAAATACACAAACTCAAGAACTATAAGACAAAAGTTTTCCCTGCAAATTAACCTTAAAATATAAAATTTGCTAAGAGAAGTCAAGTATTTGGATGAGGTGAGAAATTTTAAGACATCTGAGCTAAACTTTAACAGTAGGAACCCCAAAGGTGCTCTCCTAGAAACTGGTTGATATTTAACCTTATTTACTTATTCATTCATATTCTCATTATGCAGCCCCAGCTAACATGGTCCAGACTAGGTAGACAAGGCTGGCATCTGACATAGAGATCTGCCTGCCTCTGCCTCTGGAGTGCTGCTGTTGTGGGAACTCATTCCACAAATAGCCATGGGAGAGCAAGCTCTAGGGCATGGTCTTGTCTGGCAAGGAGGGGATGTGTGCTTGCTCTCCCTTGCTCTGGCTCCTGCTTGACATAGTAGGAGACTAAGCTGCAGAGAGTCGGTGCAGGATCAGCAGCGGCATCTGCTCTGCTCTGTATCTGTAAGCTTGTCTTTTTATTGAACTCCTTAATAAACTGGTAATCATAAAAAAAAAAGAAAAATTGTGTCAGAATCAAATGCCACATGTGACTCAGTAAACTTCTCAGAAGAGTAGTTATTTTTCCTAGTAGTTGTTGTTCTTTTTATACTTTTGCCAAAATGAAGCTTTTTCTATGGGTAACATTGGGAGTTTTTATTTAATTGTTTTGTTTATGGAGAAGTATTTGAAGTATACATTTTCCATTTAGTAGGCAATATGTTTATGCTTAGTGAAGCTTCAAAGTGTTGAGGGAAGTCAAACCCAGGGTAGTGATGTAGAGAGATTAGATAAGCCAATGAGGATGAGAGTAGGATACCAAAGGATGCCTAACTTAGAGCTAACCCAGAGTCAACATGGTTTCAACTCCTCCCACTGACACGAATTTTGGCTTTGTGAGGAGGACTAAAATCTCTGATTACATACGCATCTTGTATTTTCCTTTAGTATATGTGCTAGAGACAGGAAAGCAGACCTGGAAATATTTTTAGGGTTTATTTGAAAAGTCCCAGATGCTTCAAGTAATAAAATTAGCCAGCTTCACAGTCTTACCAACTCACTGATGGATACATTGAGATCTCCATGGTTCCTGTGACTTTTGGATCTTAACAAATGGACACAAAGTTATTGTCAGTTCATGTTTTACATTTTATGGAAATTTTGTGTTCAGTATATTAGATAGTCATTCAAACTAGTTAAATCCACAGTAGATTCTTGTCTTCTCTGACCCACTCAGATCAATTTCAAGATACAGTTAAGGTGGATACTTTAGGAAATGTGGAGAGAAGACTCAGAGTGAGAAACCAAACATGGAACAGAGATTCTGTCAGAGATTCTCTGCAGTGTAAGCCCTAGTTTATAAAGCATCTCTACCAACATCAAAACAAACAAACAACAAAATCCAGTAGCAGCATTTGATGCCAAATCAAGACCACAATGGAATGACATAATCAGAGCATCAGCAATCAAATGAACCATCATCTGGAACTACTGAGTTATAGCCCTATAAACCCAGAATCAAACATTGACCAGTGAGATAGTCCTTATTTGCATTGTGGGAGTTTCATAATGGGAACCTAAGTTACACTTGACATTTGTCATGATACTTGGCTTGGCCAAATTCTTCATAGCCCCCACCACAGCCAGATACAAGTAAGACATGCTAAAAGATTCATTTAACCAAATAAAATAAGGAGGAAATGTTGTGATTGCTAGACCATGCTAGAGGGTAAAAGTAAAAGGAGAGAAAAAAAAAAAGAGTGTCATTATTGCCCCAGGTTGTTCCTATAGAATCTGGACCGTGTAATGTAAACAGTGAACAATAGAGCCAGAAATGACAAAACTAGCGTGCACTAGTAGAAACAACATTGCAGCTGCCTGGCAATCAGCATTTGAGCCCAGGTGGCATTAAAGTCTTACACACCTCACAGCGCTTCAGAGAGCCAGGTAATCTGCCACCGTGTTTCTCCAACAACTACTCCTCCATGGCTTTTGCTTTTGCTTTCAAAGTTCACATGCTAGAGTTGGCTTGGTGGATTTCCATGTTAGTCTCACGGGAACCTGGGGAATTTAGCTTTTTGCCTTTTGTACTAGAGTTGTGAAAGTAAACTGGAAGGGTATTGTATTGACAAGCTCATCAACCTGCTTGTCGATCTAGGCATATTTGGAAATGTGTCACAGGTGCTGGGGTTCTCCCTATGCTTGGCAGCTGTGTATTATTATAAATCTGCACTCCAAACCCAGACCTATTAGGTGAGTCCTTGGGAAGCTCAGTGACAACTTGTTCCTAGACTTTTAATTAAAACAGATTAGAGGGCTTGTGTAGTTCTAATCTAATATCTAATAGAGCTACGCTGTTTTGTTTTTTTGTTTTGTTTTGCTTTTGGTAAAGAATTTCGTCTTTGAAATTTTGTGAAACTAGAGTATTAGTTGAGAGTGAGTAAAGCTGTGCTTTAAAGGAAGAGCCTGTGTGTATTGAATAAAATATTGACTATAAATATACAAAGCAGATATAAGTGAGCATGACATGTTATTATGCAAATCTGGTTCACTTCATGAGTGAGTAATTGAAACAACTTTTTCATATTCCTCTCTTTTAGACTATTTACTTCTAAAACCTATCCAGTGTAGAATAGCACTTTGTTTTGTAGGCGCCTCACCATTTTTCTTTGTAAGCCATCACTTCTCTTACCCACTTTATCACAGTTCTCTTGAAGATACTCAACTTGTGTCATGATGTGCTGTCCAACTCTGCACAATCCAGTGGTCAGGTTCAATTCTCAGTTAACTGGAGAAAGGCTGGGTTGTCTAGTGGTCCACAAACACCAAGTCTGTTCCTAGAAGAACAGACTGAAGCACCTGTGGTAAGACCTGTGGTGGCTTGAGTGAGAAAATCCCCCCACCCCCGCCTGCAGACTCAGATATATGAACACTTAGTCCCCAGTGGGTGACATTCTTTGGGGGTGGTTTAGAAGTGTGGCCCTAATAAAGAAAGCATGTCAGTGGGGACAGGCTTTGAATTTTTATCATTTTACTGACATCCAATTCACTCTGTGTTTCATCCTTGCTTTTGAGCATGGGAACTCCCAGCTTTCTGCTCTGGCTTCTGTACCTGTCACTTGCTGCCATGCTACTTGTTATGATTGACTCTTATCTCTCTGGAACTGTTAGTCAAAACAAACTCTTCTATAAGTGCCCTTGGTCATGGTGTTTTATCACAGTGACAGAGAACTGACTTAACACAGTGCCCATTGGTTTTAAAAGAGAATATTAATATCCCCAGCTTAATTGAAACATGGATGCCATACTACATTCCTTGCAGACATACTCATGCAACCTTTTACCAACAAATCACCAAGGGGTTTTGTACTTTTGATGCTTTCTATCCAGCCAGGCCATGGGGTGGTTTGTTTCTGTAGCAGCAGCAATGCAAAATAAGCATTCTACCATCACAAGCTCATGGCCTTTCTAAGTCAATAAATCCTGAGAAGTCACGTTTGCCTCCTTGGATGTTATTATTCATTTTTAAACAAAGTCTAAGGACAGCTGTTATATACAGTGGTAGTTTATGCCATACAGCTATAGTCTCGGTGAAAGATAATGATCTGAATAGCCATGATTGTTTCGGTGACCTTGGAGACATATCCTGGGTCATGCAGTGAAAAATCTATGCAGTAGTATTTCCTAACCCTTTGACCTTTCTGTCTTGACATTACATTTTTCCTTCCTTCGTTGGTTTCCTTCTTACCACATAAAAGCAGCTACAGTTTGCCTGTTTCTTCTTTGAACATAGGCATCCATTCAAACTCAGTCACTGCACAGATAGCTCAAATTTAAATGTTCCCAATGTGCCATTTAAAGTTGAATTTAAATGACACAGAACACGCAGCTGAAAGATGGAAAACCATAGAACCTTCAATGCCTGGCTGCTTTAAAGCATGCCAGAGTGGCCTTCGTTTTCTTTTTACAGTGAACCAAATATAAATTCTGAGATGTTAAGGGAACTATTAACAAGGTAGAAAGGATAATTAGAAAGTGAGAAAACACTTTCTAATGGTACCTCCTTTCATGAAAACTTGAGAGAGATACAAAGATCAAGCTGCATAATTTGTGGATCTGAGACTTACCCAAATTCTTTCCACACTGAGGGTCCTTGTGCTCTTGAGGATAAGGTTGAGGTCTTAGTCCTAATTGCTTGTCATAGATTCAGATGCCACACTCTTTGGATTGGCTGCAGCAGGACTGGGGTGATGGTGGTGAAGTGCTATGGATTGCTGAACTGTGAGCTTTGCTTCTTCATGCTACATCCTCCACATCTCATTTAAGGGCTGAAATGTTAGAGCTTTTAACCTGTAAAACAGGTTCCCAAGTTTTAGTTGGAATAAGCCTGAGTTTCTCAAACTTTGATTTTAATGTCATAATTTGTACCTTAATGGCTCTTTGTCTATTTAAAGAATGTCTGTTGAAAAATGTTGTTTAAAAACATTTTGCTATTTATAGAAAAAAATAACACGAGGCATTTGTCATTTGCTAAAGAAAGTGGCTTCCTCTAAAGCACACATAATATTTGCTTTTAGTCTTATTTAAAACATACATATTAACTAATTTTTCCTGGAGACTATTTTAACTACACTATAGTTGGTAAGACAGTGATATCTCATAATCTGTGAAAGGCATGTTATTTTTATTATTTTACAATCTATAACAACATGGATAGACAGTTAAAATATTAGCATTGACCCTTTCAGTTGCTAGCCTGGCTGTTAGCACAGAAATGAAATGTCAGAATATTTCTTAAAGTCTATATTGTGATAAATTCTTCACTGTCTCTCACTTTGGTGTTATTGTCAGAATTCACGAGGACTGGTATTCACACACAGAGCATATGGCTCCCAGAGCTTGTGCTCAGGAGTAGGGTATGGCCACTGTCACTGCAGCCTGTGGAATAGTTTATTTATGAAAGTGTGTGGAATGCAGACATTTTGCAAATGTATATATGTATGGCTTGTATGAATGTGTGTGTGCAAGCTTGCATGTATGTGGGCAAATATATGTGTGCAACTCCATGTGAACTTGTGTGCCCATGCATGTGGAGGTACAAGGTTGATATTTGGTGTCTTCCCTGATTTCCTTCCATCATAGATACTGAGGTAGGGCCTCTCACTGAACCCAGAGCTCTCTATTTTAGCTAGTCTTGCTATTGAACTTGTTCAGGAGATTCACTGCCTCCCTTCACCCTTCTCCCATGACTGCTGTGACTATAGGCAGATAGCCACGAGCAAATGACATTTGCATGGGTTTGAAGGATTGAGTTACTTGCTCAGCCATCCCCCTGACCTCTCTGTATCCTCTCTTTGTGCCTGACCACTAGATTAGGTAGTAGTCATAATCTTAGAAGAAAATGAAATTAAATTTAAATTAGAAAAATTGAGAAGATTTTATATAAGACCCTGTTGAGGGAGGGAATCATGTAGAAGCCCTGTGTGGTTTCTAATTTCAGACCAATCTCTAAAGGGACTGAGGGAATCAATACTTAGCATGCACACATGCACGCATGCATGCACAACCCTAGCCCCCAACCATCACCAGAGGGGATTTACTTCTGGATATTGGAGAAGAGGAGGCAGGAGAAGCCATAGGATCAGTTCACCTATAATAATAGCTCCAGACAAAGCATGGGGTCAAAGCTGGGGATCAGGCTGAGTAAACCAAATGGAAGATAACTAGGCACCACTGTGCCAGTCCTGTATTCACGTACTCCTTTCTTCAGAACACTATTTCTGGTTCTTCCATAGTTATATTTAATCTTTGTTCATTCACTTGACCTCTTAGTGAATTGTAGGCATTTGGGGAATACCAAATGGGGCATCAGTTACAGCTTGTCTTGTAGAGCATGGTTCATTTATGATAAGGACCTTTGGAGATATGATCCCATCTTCTGACATGGATCCTTATACCTGTGGTAAGCTTCTCAGAAGTTCTTGAAAAATGTTTTCAAAGCGTGGATTTTGTAGGCCCAGCCGGAGGCTTAATGAGTCCCAGAAGCAAGCATCGTTTTTGTGTTATTTTGAATTTCTGACACAACACAGGCATCTGGGATCTCTTGGTATAGCAGCTTTATATCAGGGCATGTGCTAGACACCTGGTAGAGTTATCTTTGTCCAGAAATCCAGGGGCTTCCTAGTAGCACCAGACTTGTAAGTGTGAACTACTAGATTTCTTAGAGACATTTTTTCTAACCTCATTGCATTTCTGGGTGGTCAGGGTGATCTCTGTAATCTCCTCACTGCCACAGTGAGCCACTGCCACAGTGAGCCATGGCCACACTGAGCCACTGTCACTGAAGAAAGCATTCTAGTCCTCTTTGTCTCACAGTGTAGAAAATGAACTAAGACTCCCAAACTCATGAGTAATCTTGGTTGCTACTCTTGTGACTGCCTGTTTCCCATTACTTTTACTACTTTTATTTGTTTATTTTGTACTAAATATAATATGATGTGGACTCTTGTATATTAGAATGATAATGTTGTACTACTATGATAATGATTTTTATTGATTATGAATCATATTCATCAAACCTCTTCATTTATTCTAGCCTTCCATCCTCTCCTTCCAACATGGCAGGTAAAAACTGAGAATCAGGAATTACCTGGTCTTGCCTATGTCTAGAGGAGAAGGTCTAAAAAATGTCCTGGGATAGAATAGGAAATCCCATAGTCCTATAAGATACCCAGTGATGCCATATCATCATAGTGACTTGCACTGAGTCTCTGCTGCTCAGGAAATAGTTATTTCCAATTTTTCTCTATTTCATGCTCTACCTCTTGAAATACCTATTGACAAACTTTCTACTTCTTCAATAACTTTATCCAGGCTGTACTTACATTACATGTTACTGTGATCATTTAGAATACTGTAGGTATGTGAGGAAGACATTGGTACACTAAACTCCACAGATCAAATACTTGTAGCTTATTCCTCTGGATACTGATGATGGTTATGTGGTACCTGAAATTCTACTGATTTCAAGAGTGCTCTGCACAGGCAATAGTAGAGAAATGCAAATTAAGAATGGCCCCTCCCTTCCTAAGCAAACAAAGGGCCTAAGAGCTTCATTCTGACTTCTGATCAATGCCACCAGTGCTGACACTTTGCTGAAGTCTGAAGAGAGTGACCTGTGGTCAGAACCCCGAAAGAGCAATATGTAGAAGGCCCAGTAGATCTCGAGAGCAGTAAGGGAACCTGTTCTGTGAATGGAACCAGCTCTGGGAATAGAATGAGTGTGTCCTCTTCTGCAACCCTGTTGGTGAGGAAGAGATGGAAAAAACTAGACTAGATTTTGCTATGTGGTCATGTGGCAATCAGTGACAGTCAGGAAGAAAAAAATATAGCTAGTTATTTTGTAGTTTATACAGATAGTAAGGGAAGCATTAAGCAAGCAAGGATGCTCAGTTAAATAAACAAATAATATAGACAGTACAGTGTGCAAAGAGGTGGAAGTGGGTGGGTAGAGACCAGGCACTGTAACAGGCTGGGGAGTGTAGAAAAGGACTTCACCATGACAAGGAGCAGGAAACAGAGGTGGGAAGAGCTAGATGTTAAGATGAGGGCAGGGGAGTGGGTGAATTCAGGCATCAGATGGGTGGAAGGAGACATGTAATAATGGTTCTTGCAGATCTCTGAAAATCCCCCTTTTCCTACTCTATATGAATATTCCCTTATTTTGTCGTGACCCGGCTTGTCTCAGCTTTAACCCACGACAGCCATGAGGTTCGGCCTGAATGGGGGTGTGTGGACCTGGAAACTCCCAGCAACCCAATGGCGATAAAGATCAAACACAGGCATCTTGTCATCTTTAGAGAGTTCTCAGTTCCATGTTGTGGAACTAGAGTCATTTCTTTATTAGCCATTTTTTCTGGTGTTTCTTAACCATCCTGCCAATACCATGAAGAAAACCATTTCCCTCTTTGTTCTCTCTCTGCTCTGGCCGCTTGCCTCACCTCCTAACCTTCCATCCTCACAAGTTATTCACAGACCTCTGGCCCCTCAGCCCAGGTGAGGGCCTATTCAGATGCTTAGGCACATACAGATGCAAATGAGAGGCATATTACCCTGAGGCCATGGTAAACAGTAGTAGCCTTACTGGCATTAACAATACAATAGTGGGCCGGAACTTTCTGGTGCTCCATGTTTAGTGAAACCAAAGGCAGGATCGAAAATATACCATAGCGGAAATACTTTGGTCCCCCACAATTCCCATTCATAATTATTTATGATTCTCAGGGAAATATCCTCAACAACAATGAGGGATCCATCTCTCACATTATTAAAACAAGAAATTATCTTGATCCAAGTTAGAATTTATGTTCAGAGTTCGGCCCAGTTGGAAGCAGGGAAATCATTGGGTTCCAGTGCTTTACCATTTGTCTGAAACAATAAAAAGTCCCACCCACACATGGAAATGTTAACTCAGGACCTAACCAGGATGTAGTGCTTAACAAACTCTCACCATTGAACTAAAACCCCCACCTTAACAACATGAGCTGCTCTCCTTCCTTCCAGAGAGAGAGAGAGAGAGAGAGAGAGAGAGAGAGAGAGAGAGAGAGAGATGCTGTGGTTCAAACCCATGGCCTTGTGTCTTCTAAGAAAGTACTCTCTTCTCAAGCTATATCTGAAGCTCTGTAACCACTTTTTATATCTGGGGTACATTAGTTTACTTTTGAGGGTGGGGATGCTTGCCTTGATATATTATGGAGGCCAGAAAATAACTTTCAGATGTCACTTCTCACCTCCCATATGAATCCAGGGATTGAACTCAGGTCCTTGGGCTTAGTGGCAAGTGCTATTAGCCACTGTGACTTGTCACTGTCTAAATGAGCACTTAAAAATGACATCTATACCCTAGATTTCTATGGGTACTCTAATGCTAGGTTGATCCTTTTTATTCTTAAAAGCTCCTGGATGGTTACTTATCACTAAATGTCCATCATCTTCGTTTTAGATATATACGTAGCATATAGTAAATATCACATATGACTTAAAGGAGGTCTGTTTTAAATGTCAATTTGGTAATAAAGTGCCGAAAATTCTGTCTTTCACCTCACTTTTTCTCATCCTCCGTTTCTTCCCCTTTTCTTTTTCTTCCTGTTAGCTAAACCTTTTCCTCACCCCGTTTCATTTTTCTCTTCACATATTTGAGAATGTTCTAGAGTGTACAGTCTTGATAAAGCCTAGAGCAATTTATGGTCTGAGAGGTTTCTTTTAAAAAGATTTCTTCCTTTCATGGTGTATAAACAGCAGCAGAGCCACTGAGGAGCAGAATTAGTGATGGTTTCACTAATCTGAATATTCAATGCCAATTGTGAACTGGAAGGTTCATTGCCAGCTTCGTAATGTAATTTTTTAAGGGCTTACTGTTTGATCAAGTGTGACTTTTGACTGCATGTCACATTTTAGGCTTATTCATATGAATCTACAGTTTTAGAAAGAGCAAATACTATTTCTGAATGTCCAAACTTCTGGCTGCATCTTTCCTCACTGTCTTCTGTCCTTACTAATAGTCTCTATAATTTGCAAGGAAGGGCAGCCATTTCCTTGGCAGGATACAACCAGGGTAGGGGCTTTGTGCATGTTAATTAAGTCCACCTTCAAGCACTTTACCTGCTCTTTCAGAGGTTGACAACTTGCATTCATCACCTGAATGACAGTTGTTTCTAACTACTTTTCTCTGGAAAGTAATAAGAAATTAAATAAACCTTTTGCATGCTAATCACTGACATTCTGAAATGACAGTTGAAAAGTGCTCAGTGTTAAGTCTAAGAACAACTTGAATTGAAGGATTCTGTCTCTATCAGCCAGTCTTTGAATTTTGACTAGATGTTTGTGGTGTGGAGAAAAAGGGTGGCAGGTGGCTGGTAAGACAGTAATATTGAACGTGAGATGAACCACTGAGATATTTCAAATATGCTAAATCTCCATACTTAAGGAATTGGGCCACATACTCTTTATGCAGGTTGATGCAGATTTTTAAATGTACTTTTAGCTTTTGCTGTGAAGCAACCTGCAGATAGAAGATGCAAATGTTTCTGGTTTTTAGTGGGTTTTTTTTCTTTGATGGTATATTCCACTGTTTCCTAATCTCAGCTATTCTTCATCAACCTGAATCTTACTTCTTCTAAAGTCTTATTTGTTTTTCCCTCTGTACAAAAATGACTGGAGTTAAGAGCATTTGTCTGAGTCCCCTGAGCAGAATCTTCTAGTATAATAAATGTGTGTAGAGCAAAGCTTTAGAAGGATGTCTCAGCTCTTAAGAAAGAACCTGTCTAGATTCTGGCTGATCTTGCCCTTTGCCTGTTTAAAGGGACCTACCACAGAGTGCTCACTTCTCCACATTCCTGGTTCTCTGCAAGTCTCTGGCAGTGCCCTTCAATCAGACATTGTGTAAGCCTCCCCATATATGAACCTCATTAATGTAAGTTTCTTTTTTCTTATTTTGGACATTTGTTTTAGCTCAGTAATAACACTATCATGTGACAGGGTTGGCCTCTTTGGGTGCCCTGCTATGAATTTTATGTTACATATGCTTTGTGGTAATCTCATGATCAAAATAATAGAGCTTTTATAGCCCCAAATACCATTTGGTCTTGTGATATTCCCTTTATACCCAAATATCTTCTTTACCCCTAACCCCTGAGCAGGTATTTTCTTGATATCCAAATATTAAACAGAGAAGAGGAAAGAAAGATAGAGAAAAATAAGGAAATATGGAATGAGAATGGAAAAATAAATGGGAGAAAGGGAAGGAGGAGGGATGAAAGGAAAGGAGGGAAGAGAGATCAGGTGGAAGCTAGAATAAGTGTTCATAACTGTCATTGTGGGTTTTATGTGTTGCCTGCAACACTGTCTTCAACATACTGTTTATTTCATTCTGTCACATTAAAAGAAGAAATTGTTCACATGGTTGCTTTATTGGTCCTTGACTTGAAAATTATGCCTTGGTGCTTGAGGGCAATTAGTCTTGATGACATATGTTATTGACCTGTGCTGCCAATTCTAGAATTTTTCTGCAGTGAAGGTGACATTGTCTTTACCTGTCTGCGTTGTAACACAGAGAAGGGAAGAACCACACACTCTAGGTATGTTTCTCTGTGGAGTACGAATTTTGATGTCAATCAAGAAGAACACCATGGCTTACTGAGATGATGATGAACAGTCTCAGAATCTTTCCCCAATCCACTTTAAGTAGACACTATTACCTTGCTAAAGGAGAATTTGAGGTGAAAGAGTCACTATGCTTGAGAAGATGAATGATCTTCCCATGGACTTGGGTTTCTCTCCACAGGATTCCTTCAATAAATGGATATTAATTGCAAACTATTTCTTATGGATCCTTGTGGGTATGGAGGTGTATAAGTTACTTCTCTATTTACAATAGCAAGAAAATGGAATCAGCTTCTATACCCATCCACAGAAAAATGGATGATGAAAATGTGGCACAGGCACACACTGCAATTCCATATAGCTGTAAAGAAAACTAAAACTATAAAATGCCTAGGAAAAAGATGGATTTTAAAAACACTAGTGTAGATGACCCAGGCCCAGCAACACAAACAGTCCCTTATCTCTTGTATGTGCATTGTAGCTTCTAACTTTAATGTGTGTGCACTTATGTAAGGAGTGAGGGTGTGAAACTGCCAGAAAACCTGAAAAGGATCCATGCAGGCAGGGGGGGAGAGAGGGGTGTATGGGGGATAATAGAACACACATGATAGGAAAGTGAAAGGAGGGGATATTAGAGGTTGAAAGGTTAAAGGTGAGATGGAGAACTGTGAGATGGAGAAAAAGGGTTGGTGGAGGGTCAATCAAAAATAAGTTTGTAATGAAAATTCTGTAAGGAAGCTTACCTTATAAGCTAATTAAAAAATAAAGAAAGGAGGACTGTTAGTTCTTCCTTACAGTGAGAAAATATCTGGAAGAGCTAACTTTAAGGAGGAAGTAAAGAGCCAGGCATGGCTCCACACACATGGAATCCCAGAACTCAGAGCCTAGCAGGAAGACTGTGGAGACAGACAGAGCTGAATACAGTGAGGCTCTCTTGGAAAAAATTGAATGAGAAATATTCATTTTGGTTCAGAGTTTCAGAAGTTTTGACCATGTGGTAGACATCATGGCACAGGAGGCCTGTCTCATGTAGCAGCAGCTAAGAAGCAAGAGAAGAAATGAACAGCTGCAAGAAAACAAGGTCACAGAATTCTCTTCAAGGGCTCACTCCCACTTTCCTAACTCTTCTCAAGTAGGCTTCACCTTCTGCAGACTCCATCACTTAGAAATAGTACCATAGTCTGGAACTGAGCCTTCAACATGGAAGGTTTTAGCAGATGTTGCATTTCCAAACTGCAGTAAGAATTCAATGGATTTACAAGTATTTGGGCGAGTAAAGTAAACTGAGAGAGACAAAGCAAGTGCAAAGCCATCACAACTGCATGATATGAGTGTGTGCCTATCTGTCTGAAGGTAGAAAATGAGTTGACTAGCTAACCTTTTGGGTTTTGAGGGGTGGATTTTGGTTTTGGCTTCATTTTGAGAGAAAGCTTCATTGTGTAGTCAAAGCTTGTCTCAAATTTGTTCTTTTGTTGCCTCTGTTTCTTGAGGATGGGAATTACTAGTATGCATCAGAGTATTTTCTCACATATACATTTTTTCAGACTATTTTGTATGCAGTTTACTTGTTCTTGATATTCTGATTGACACTTATTAATCTCTGCATTTGGTTGGGAGTTTTGTAAAACTTGGTGATGACTTTTCTAGAATAAGTATGAATTAAATTTTAAGTAAACGAATTATCATTGCATGCTTGTTTAGATATCTCAAGCATTTTACTACGTTTTCTTTAAAAGTGTATCTGAACACCAATGCATTTCTGCCTATTTTAATAAAAATATATTTAGGAAAATACTATCACTGAAAATTTTCCTAGAACTGTCCTAAAAACTCCCAGTACAAATTTGACTTTAATAGTCAATGAAAACAAATCCATACTTAGCATTTAGTCATTGTGTAAAACATACGTACTTTTTCTTTTTCTTCCAGGTGGTATTGCTTAAATAATACCATGCCATTTTGGAAGTAGAATTTTCACTTTGTGTTGAGTTGTTTTAATATTATAAAACAGAGATCCAGAAATAACTCATTGTTCAGTAAGTTTAATATTTTTTAATTTATCTTTACATAAAAATTGTATTCATTAATATTGAAAGAATAATGCATATACTTTAGAGAAAAGACAAGGAGTACATTCAGATACACACATGCATACCTAATTTATTTATTTTATTATTTTGCAGAAGGATAGAACCACTTCACTACATCTTGAGCCCCATTACTTTAATGTGATATTTAAGATCACTTTTAGTTGATATGATTTTTACAGTTTGAGTGAATGTTCAAAGAGAGGAGGATTTGCTCTTTCTGCGTGTATAGTCTTTCGATATGGTAACCATTGGCACTCTTAGAAGGATAGTGATTTATAGTGCCTGCCTTTTTCTACAAAGTCACTAGAGAACTGTAAATTTAGACCTATAAGTGTTGCTGGTTGTTAGGCCCAGAACGAGTCTTGAAGCTGTGGATAAACAGGAGGTTGAGTTTGAATATTAACTTAATGTAGTAACTGGTTAGCTCATGAATGGACCAGTCCTGAGGCCCGGTTACTCTCTGGGAAACCTGGAGGCAGACTTCAATCCCTGGATAGAAAAACATTGGAATTCAGGAGCAGACAATCCAGTCAGTGTAGGATTGGGATGAAAGATAGGTAACTAGCTATTGATACTAAAGAAGGAACCCGAGTCCATGGGAAGACCATGACTCTTTTATCTCAAATTTTCCTTCAATAAGTTAATAATATCTATTGGGAAAGATTCTTAGACTGTGCATCATCAGCTCATCAAAAAGCATGTTAATCTTGATTAATATCTTGGGGGAAGCAAGAACAGAGAGGAGCTGGTCGCACATGGTTTACACATTACTGATGTTGCTTTTGAGTCACTGCTATATGACTCTGCGGCATTACTGAGCTGATATAGTACCAAAATAAACACAAATGTGAGAAATCCAAGCAGCAAATGTCTCCCGTATAGCTGTTTCTAACATTTCTTTATTTTTTTTAAGTTTAGAGTTTAACTTTATAAAATCCTGAAAATCTTCTGTGCCCAAAAGATAGCCTCTGACTTTCCTAAAAGGAAGGAAGCATCTGTCGGAGTGCCCTATCCCTTTACTGCCTCCCCCACCCAAGGCATCCATTTTTCTTCCTGTGTGTGTGTGTGTGTGTGTGTGTGTGTGTGTGTGTGTGTTTTCCCTGACAACTGGTACAGTACACCCCACTTCTCTTCACAGTGGCTCCTTCCTAACTATCACTCAGGCCTTGGTGTGGCTGATGGGGAGAAATGCAGTTTTCTTGGAAATGTATTCTGGAACTCAGAGGCTCTGCCACTTTCTGGCTTCCTTGGTGACTCTAATTTAACAAGTGTGCATGATTTTTACAAATTACTATTTTTCATTGTTTCAAATTAACTTTACTCTGTCATCAAGCTATCGCATTACAATCTCTGTTCTAACTGATTGTGTATGGAATTTGCATGATTTCATAAACACAGGCAAGGAGAAAATGGAAATTGAGACTTTCAGGTTCACACCACTTGCTGAGCCTGTCTCACTGGGGGCTGATTTTGTTTGATTACAATGAGTTGAAGTTCATGATCAAGTGTAAGAAAAAAAGTAGTACAATGTTGCCAATCAATAGTTCAAAAGAAATATAGCTTGGATCTGTTAATAAAATTGTGTCCTGAAATATTTGAAGTGCTATGATCTTTATTCCAGGAGAACTAGTGAGTGTTGCATTTCCACATTTCCAGTTTATTTGAAGTTTTATGTAGGGCTACAGTCACACTTTTTAAACTTGCTCTTTCCACATGTTGACCTCATACAGAAAACAACTTGTTAATATTTAAATAGCTAAGATCAGTGCTTTCTTCCTTCAAAAGCAGTCTACATGCTAATATTGATTGATTTCCTTGCTTAGTTTATGATTTTTACTAGCTGAATTTTATATTTTCTAGATGTCTTTTTAACTATAACTCATCAGTGGAAATAAGTGGTTTTCTCTTATATAACATTTATATATCAGCCTTTATTTTGTGAGCCGTTTCCTTTAAAATGATATTTTATATATTTGGTATCTAATGTTCCCACTTCATACTAAAGGAAAATTATAGAAAGTATACTTGTTGCGTATTTCTGTAAGTCATAGAGGAAAGGAATGTGCTGTTGGTTGGTTTACTTAAAGTATAGAGACAGGCTAGCAATAAGAAAGTACAGAGCCCCCAGAAAGGAGGAAGAACTTGAATGTGCTTTTTTTTTTTAATTTCTTTTTGTAAGAAAGCATGGTATGGGTAGTATATGGCATTTATGTGTAATAAGTAATAGACCAGAGAAAGAAGAGAGATTGGCAATTTTATTTTTACGTAAGATGAATATACTGGGTTTATTGGCTGTTTTATTATTCATTCATTCTTTCATTCATTCAATTAGTCCTTAAGACAGGGTCTCACTATATAGCCCTGGCTGTGGCTCTGCCTCTTAAGTGCTGTGCTTAAAGGTGCTAGCTGTCGTGTCCAGCCCATTGGCTGGTTTTAAGACAGCTTGAACTTTGTATAAAATGTGAAGGGCCCCCAAAACTTATACGTCTATAAAGAAAGCTGCATTTGATATTTAAGGAAGTGATTAAAGTGAGTTTGTTGGCATACAGGCGCATAACTGCAGAGCTGTGGTGACCTGTTGCAGAGAAATGCTAGAATACAGGGAGTTCTGAGGACAGCATCCTCCTGTAATTTCAAAACTCAGTGAGTGTTACTTCTGTTTTCAAATGGAAAGCTGGGTGACTAGAGCAGGGGGTGGTTCTTGTTCATCCACCCCCTCCTGCCAGCCACACCTTAAGCAGGATTATCTTACATGTATCTGCTCCAAGGGTGGAGAATTGCTAGACAAGGTTTTCAGTGTCTGGGATCAGAAGAGGAGTGACTCTTACTTCAGAGTATGCTACATTGGTCCGTCTTTAATTTGTTTGTTAACCTGTTTGCCTTTAACTTTTGATGGGAATTTCTCCAATCTGCGGAGCACCACATTATGTGAGATACCCTGAGTACAGGGTGACATCAGAGAGCAAGTTTATAATAACAGTACTGACATACACAATCAAGCTTTCTAAATTACAGTCAGTATCTGAAACTTAATGAACTTCCAAACTAATAAAGCAGGGCCGTCATTAGACATCAAATGGAACTTAAAGAGGCAGTGCACATTTGCATGCATTGACTACATTAATGCATTTTATGCACAGAATCAGGTATATTAGTTTTCAAAACATTCTGGAAGTACATGAGTCCACCACTCCACACTTCAATACTTCTGCTTCTCGGACTACTGCCTTGAAATCTGAGAGTGGTTGCCTTATATCTTCCTGAGATTCTAGCTCTGAGCACCCCAGTGGCAGTCATTGTGATTTTTCTGAAGTTTATGTCAGTTTCTGATATTGGAGATAGGGTAGGCTATTAAAGAGTAGAAGGAAAGGAGACAGAGAGGATCAGGCCCTGTCTGAGGATGATAAAAGAGGTAGCCTATGGAAGTAGGAAGATCTGCACAATCATTTATCACAAACGTTTACCTGGAAATTTAATACAACTGACTACACGTGGGGTCTTCGAATCATTTAAAAATCTATTTCCTGAACGGAAAAACTAAATGTTGCAGTCAAGCATTCAGCTATTATTTTTAGAGTAATTTGGTAGACTGTGTGAAGGTTTGTTTCTGTTTAAATTTATGTTCTCTC
This sequence comes from Cricetulus griseus, assembly GCF_003668045.3. Taxonomy (NCBI): domain Eukaryota; kingdom Metazoa; phylum Chordata; class Mammalia; order Rodentia; family Cricetidae; genus Cricetulus; species Cricetulus griseus. Next base: position 37,567,292 of record NC_048599.1, on the reverse strand, counting down.
ATTGTTTATATTAGTATTGAGATTGAAAATCTGTGCTTAGGGGAGAGAGAGAGAGAGAGAGAGAGAGAGAGAGAGAGAGAGAGAGAGAGGGAGAGAGAGAGAGAGAGAGGGAGGAAGGTGGAAGGAGGAAGGGAGAGAGGAGGGAGAGAGAGAGAGAGAGAGGAGGAGGGAGGGAGGAGGGAGGGAGGGAGGGAGGGAGGGAGAGAGGGAGGGAGGGAGGGAGGGAGGGAGGGAGAGAGAGGGAGGGAGAGAGGGGAGGGAGGGAGGGAGGGAGGGAGAGAGGGAGGGAGGGAGGAGGGAGGGAGAGAGAGAGGAGGGAGAGAGGGAGGGAGGGAGGGAGGGAGAGAGGGAGAGAGGGAGAGAGCAGTCTTGCTTGCCTGCCCTCTGACCTAGTGCTTACATCTGAGGTTTATTTGACATGGCAGGTAGTGACAAAGAGCTGCTTATGACATCTCAAGCAACATAATCTCACTTCTTAGTGACAAATGCTTCTGACAAATGGAAACCTGGCATTATTCTGAAGCAGAAAAAAAATGGAAATATTTCAGATAAAGGATAATAAAAAATGGCTTCTCTAGACGTGTCAAATAAATTAGACCTCTGAGGAGGGACCATATTACAAGTGACAAAGATAAAATAGAATGGATCTTTTTCTCCTGTAGAATTTTTGTTGTTATCCGTTTTCAGAGAAAATTAAGAAACACAGAAGCAGTTCCATTACCATGCCACCTTGAGCTGCTATGTTTAAGTAGTTTGAACTATATTGCTAATTGAAAAACTACTTGGAAAAGTTAATCGGAGTTGACAGTAGGTAGTTGTGATGGAAGTCTTAAACATATTAATTGTAGATTATAGTCAGTTAAGGGATAATCTTTTTTGCTTCTGGTGTTTAAACTATGCTCATGAATTCCTTGCTTTTCAGTCATGAATTTCAGTATGAGACAGTTATTGGGGGGTAAAGAGAACATCCCAGTTAGTGTGGGGACATGTGGAAGCATCAGCAGTGTGTTGTTGAGCTGTTAGCATGCTCTCATGTTGGCACAGTGATTAAGAAATACAACTGAGTGAGGTATAGTATACATACAATCAATCAATATATATATATATATATATATATATATATATATATATATATGTACATTGTACATTCTACTAGAGTGCTTCACTACTTATTAATATCTTCCCCTAAACTAATTCATTTTGTCTTTGATTTTGCTTATCTTTCATATAAGCAGTAATATTTACTAATTCAGAGGCTTAATATAAAGTTATATTCTTCATTATATAATAAGATATGTTATGATCATGTGTAGCAAGCTTTCTTGTCTGACTATCTTTGGATCACCAGTCCCCAAACAATGACAGAGACTTATTATTCATTATGAAAACTTAGCCTTTAGCTTCAGCTTGCTCTCAACTAGCTCTTATGCCTTAATTAACACATATGTTTTAGTGTACACTATGCCACATGGCTCAGTGATCTCTCCTCTGTACTATATATCCTAATTGCTCTGCATCTCCCTGGTGTGTCTCTGCCTCTCTTCCCAGATTGCTCTCCCTCCTCAGAAATCCTATTCTCTCCTGCCTAACTATTGGCCGTTCAGCTCTTTATTAACCAATTTCAGTGACACATCTTCACATAGTGTAAAGAAATATTCTGCAACAATCATGGAAAATCTATTTTTTAAAATGAGAAAAATACCCCATACCACTCCCAAATATACATCTTGGGTTACAAGTATATGAGCAGTGTGTGCACCACTGCTTGCTTTCCCTAAGTTCTTAGTTTTGATTTTTGATAGCTTCAGAAACATTGGTTTTTCTCTACCCAGTTGTTGAAATTGGAAATGCATTTGTGTTTGTATAATACTGAGAAGGAGATGAAAAGGAAACACACATTTCATCAAATTATTCCCTGGCCCATTATTGGATTATAATACTGAATAGTAAGTAGGACAGACACATCCTGAGACACTGTAGAGAAGAGGTTTCTTGCAGAACTATCTGACCTGCCATCACAGGTAGTGAAATAGCAGCTCTGAGAAGCTGTGGCAACTGCCTGGCATTGCTAGCAGGCATTGGGAGACTTAGTCTGTGCTCAGCAGCGAGGACTATAGCTGCTTCATAGTAATGCCTGCCATAGGCTGGGAAGAGGCAGAGCTTGTACGTTTGCCAGGGCTTAACCATCCCTCTATTGGAAGACATTGCCAACAGCAATCAAAAGTTTTAACTTCCTTCTACCTTTGATTTTTGCAGATTGTATTCTGACATGATGTGCTCTTGCCTGCTGCCCATATTCCCTTTCAACTGAATTCTAGAAAGTAGTATTGGGACTAACTAGATCGCTTTTGTTTCTAGTTTAGAAACAGTAGTTACATACAGCCACTTATTTTCACAGATTGCTAGTATGTGTGGATATAGCCTCTATGTATCTGTTCTGCCAGCAGATGATGCAAAAATTCATACCATTTAAACGTGTTTGTACATGCATGATAGTAAAAATATAATGAGATTACCATCAAATAAGGGGAAATAGTTTTTCAGAGTGGAGGTATTTGGCGTTGGTGCAGTTCAACAGATTCTAGAGAGATTTAAATTTTTAAACAAGCAAAAAGGGAGGGACATGGAACCCACTCCAACATCTGACACTGTCTTTCAAAGTTCATCTTCCAGTCCTGCTTGCTTCAGAGACAGGTAAGAAAACAAAGGGTTCAGCCAGCACAGCCTCCTTTAGTCTAAACAGGTAAACCAAGGCTTGCATTTCCTAAACAAGTCCTGGCAGTTCAGTCCTGTCCAGTCACATATTATCTTTATTTGGCTCTGCACTTTCCCTTAGGGACTTTTAAAGCCTGCTAATTATCCACTTTCTACATTTGCATGATCCCTATGGCCAGACCCTAACCTCCCACCAGCAAGCAATCTATCTAACACCATTGAAAATTCTCATATATTTATCCTGTGAGGTCTTTACCCCATAACTTTCCATTGTCTGCCCAAACAACAGCTGATTTTAGACTTGAGCACTTTTTTTGAACCACCAAGATCTTTGGGCCCTGTCCTCAGATTACAGATTAGGTACACACATAGGGTTTGACCTGCAGGTTGGTGTGTCTAACAAATTCCTAAGTTGTTTACATGGCTGATAGAGAGGCCACACCTCAGATCATTGCAAAATGTTGCCTTCATTTCAAACCTCATGCCTCTGGAGGTGAGGTTATGTAGGCGTTGGGCTAGTTATTGCCAAGGGTTCTTTGTTTATCCAAATAGGTGTCCCCAGTGTGAACAGGGCTTCAAGGGTAAAAGTGGGTCAGAGTTTGGGCAGTGACTTCTTATTTTCTTTCCCTGTTTCATCATGCCTGCCAGATCTTCCTTCTGATCCTGCCCTTCCTTCCACTTTCCTTTCTGCTTTTCCTATCATGCTCCAAGTATCGGCAAACCAACACCAATACCAAGCTCAGAGAGACGAGAATGTAAGGGGACAAAATGATCTAGATGGTAATGACAGAGAAGGTGCTCCAGAGATCTCATTCTTACAGAAACAATATGAAGTTTGCCCCCAGAGTTATGAAGCACACAGTCCTGTAGGACAGTGTTGTTTGGCAGTACATAGCAGTAAGAATCCTCTGTGTATACATATGAGTGTATGACTGTGTGCATGCATACGTGTGTGTGTGTGTGTGTGTGTGTGTGTGTGTGTGTGTGTGTGTGTGTGTATGTCCAATGTTAGACATATGGAGATCAGAGGACAACTCTTGTAAGTTGGTTCTCACCTTACACCCTGTGTAATCTGGGAATCGAAATCAGGCTATTAAACCTACTATAAGCATCTTTACCCACTGAGCCATCTCGACAGGCACAGATCTTTCTAATCCTCTTTCCTGGGTTGGGTTGGCAGGATGGATAACTCACTAGTGAGAATCCACAGTTAATCTAGATCCTCCAGCTCTTTGTCTGACCTGTAAAATGCCAGTCATGGAGAAAATCTGTTTGCAATCACTGATTCACCAAAAGTAGTAGCCTTAGGACTTGCTTGACTAGTCTAGACACTGTGACAGCTCCACCTCATTGGGAAGGACTCAGAAAACACTGTCTCATTTTGTTACTCATGGGAAACATATCTGTTCCCACCCAAGGGAGTGTCTCCAACTAGAGTTTCCTTCCCAAAGAGACAGAGCAAGTTAATCCCAGAGGAGAGCAAAAGACAATGGTACTCTGCTTTCTTCATTCTCCCAAGTTTAGTCAACCATCTCAGTTTGCACATCAGTCCATTCCTTGGTAGGCCCTCTGGGTCTCTCCCCACCCTTATCTGGGAACCACCCTTTGTCTCCCGGGCCAGTTCTCACCCTTCCCTATTCAGCATCTATTGAAATGAGCATCATAGATTCTACCCATCTGTTGAGGGCTGGGTCATATCACTGGGAGAGAAAGTGGCAAATAATTATTCCTCAGCTGAAGGTGTCCTCACCATCCTGTTCATGGACTTGTGAGGGACAGAGCTTTGTGCTCGGTGTCCTGCTTTGAAACATAATGACAGTGTTTCCTGCTGAATCCCCTTGCCTGGTCAGCTTGGTAGCATGCCTGTGCTCTGAGTGATAATGGCAAAGAGGGTTTTCTTTATTTTCTAATATGGAGAATTAATGTGTTGCAATTCATCTACACATTGCGTGCCTCTTTCAAAAAGACTTTTATTAGAAAAGTAAATTCTTAGCCTTGCTCCCACCAGGACACTTAAGAAGTCCTCTCATTATATCCCCTTTGCTAAAGAATTCAGGAGGACAACACACTCCTGGTCTCATTATTTCTAGGAGTAGAATTTGACATAGAATATAGAAAAGGATCTTATAGCTGAGACTTTCTGTCCCTTAAACTAAACGGTAGTCTCTTTCTATGATACTACCTACACAGTATTTCAGCAACTTATCTTCAATTAATACAGACTTTCTGAAGGCTAGAATTGGGGATTTGGCAAGGGTGAACAGCTAATAAAATGTGTATCTCCACCTCTCCCTTCTGCCCCCTTGATTCCTTTTCCAGACAGTGGTTTAGAGCGTCACTAGTCTTGCTAAAAACTGCTGAGTTTCATTTTATACTAATAACACCTGGCATCTTTATGTGCTAAAGATAAATTAAGCACTCTGTGAGCGCAGAGTAGGCAGAGCTTTCTCCATGATGTAGCTTATTCTCTGTTCATTAAATATAGAAACGTATCTGCATTTGTGATTTGTTCTCATATTCTCATCCTGTCTCTGTCTGCTACACTCCCCCTCCAACAATAGCATATATGCAGCCTTTTTCAAAACATACTAGCATCTTTGGCATTTTCCTGATGGTAGACAAAGGAATCAGTTTGATATATTCTGATGAGTTAATACAGACATTTACATGTTCCTTAAATTACTCAATCCAAAATTTGATGTTGCAGACTAAAGACACTGGGATCTAGATTGACTCATTTCTGGAGTTGTAGACTATGTCCTAATCCTACAAACTTGATGATAATCAAGTTATAACTCCAGGCCACAGAGATGACTCAGCAGGCAAGAGCACTTGGACCTCGGTTTGATTCCCATCACCCATGTGGCAGCTCACAACTGTCTGTAACTTCAGTTCCAGGGGATCCAAAACCCTATCTGGCCTCTGTGGGTAGATGACAGGCATGTGGCATACATACATACAGACAGACAAATACTCATACATGTAAGATTAAAATACTAGAAAAAAAAATAAAACATGTGTGTAAGGCAGTCAGTCCAGGACACTTTCTACCACATGGAGCTGTTCCAGTAATGAGCAAGTTACCTATATATGTAACAATTTGTATCATTTTATATGGTTTTACATTACTCTTTCTAAATTAAATAGATTTAAATTATACATTCTTTCAGATTTTAAAAGCCATTTGAATTTGGAAAATGATTTTAAAATGTTTTGTTAATACAGTCCTCTGAACTCATACTTCCTAATTTTAATATTTTAGAAAGTCATAGGGCAAGTCCATTAAAAGTAACATTTACACAATATCATGTACTAACTAAACCTATTTATTCAGATTTTGCCAAAAATTTCTGGGGTATTAGAATCCATCCCAAGTTCAGACAAAATTTAGGATCTTGTTTTGTATCCTACTCCATTCTACGTCAGATTCTTGCTATCTCCAGATCTTTATTTGATCCAATACCTTTGAAGTACATTTTCACACTGTTCAGTTCTACTGAATTTGTCTTTGTCTTGTACCTTTAATGACTGAAGTTATTAATAGGATTGAAGTTGGGATATATCTTATAATTAATGTTATACTTTAGCTTAATAAGCACTAACATATCTGTTTATCTATATAGATAAACAGATAGATAAATAGATAGATATAGATATATTTTTAGGTCTATAGTATAGCTTCTTTACCTGTGGGTCTCCAAAGTTTTATTAAGTTTTCATAAATGAATGTGTATGCTGTACAAAATCTGGTAATAGTAATAGCAATTCTATCTGTGGTGAATACAAATTAATTATCAAAGAAACATGTAATAAATCAATGTGTTTCTGGAAGCTCTTACCATATTGTGTTATGAGAATGACTGTGCTATAGCCTTGGTTCTAGGCTGATCACATGTATAAAGTGTGCCATGCCAACCATACAAGAACACAGCCTGAATCATGGCAACTCAGATTCAAGATTACTCTATGCTATAATTTGCAAGGCATTTCTTTTTACAGTGTATGAAAAGTTTTCCAGCCTTGTGAAAACATAATGATTTAATTACAGAAAACAACTACTTTCAATGTTTTCCTGCTATTAATCTCAAATGTGCATCAAATTGGTATATCTTAGCATTGTACGGTGCATGAATACTTGTTTTTAAACATTGCTGTTTGAATTTCTGACTTGAGTTTCATTGAAAGACATCCTCACATCAGGAGAGACATCCAGGTGGTTAAGAGTAACTAATCCTTTACTTCCTGTAGAATCAAGTTTGATCCCCAGCACCCACAGCAGGTCCTTGGCCTTTGTAGGCTCCCACACACATATGGCATATACACACAGACAGAGACACACAGATGCACACATAATTTAAAATACTAACAAACGAATCTTGAAAGAAATCATTAAATGGAACTTTGTTTATGATGAGGACAGGATTCCCAACAACTTCGGAAATGGCCTCAAACATATCTCTGCCATTTTGTTACCACATTTGTGCCAAGTGTCATTCATAATATTGATTGAAGATTATAAAATCAAAATTAATGAACCCTGAAAAGTGGTGAGGGTACTCAGTATCCTGCAGCATCGGGTAATTAACCAAGGTATGGTTTATCACAAAATAGGTAAGTACTTACAAGTTATTGGTACTCAGGATTTTTTTTTTCTGTAAAAAATTATTAAAAATGGTATGTGTACCTAAGAGTTAGCCTTTCTTTATTATCTGTGGTCAGAAAATGTTTGCTTACATACCCATTGCATATACCCACATACCCAGGGTCCCACGAAACTTTTTCAGGTGAGAAGAGGCTACAAGTGCAGTAAGTACAAAAAGCCCTCATCTCTGGCATCTGGTTTCAGAGTAAGTTTATAGGATCCAGAACATGGACCTGTGCAGTTTGTGCCTGTGCCTTCTGCATCAATTTCAGTGTTCTGATTTCTTTGTAACTTAGTTGAATACAGTTTATTTTAAAGGAAAATTGAAGTATAGTTCAAAAGACACACACAAAAAATGCTGTGACTACTATCCCATGTCGGGGCAAGGATATGGAAACAGAATCTTATTTTAAACACCCTTGAAACCATGTGACAGCTAGACATGGTCATTTACAGTCTCTTCCAAAAGGCTATTCTCAACTTCCATGAGGTTCTTAGGAGCTTTCTGGGTGAAGTTCGGTGTGGCTTATTGGAGGGTGTGGAGATTCTGCTTTAACATGCCTAGGAATATCAAGCAAACCTCTCGTTCCTTCCTCCTTCTCTTCCTTCAGAACTCTGCACGCATGTTTCCCCTTCGTTTCTGATTTCCACACCTCACCATTTCCTCTTCCTCCACATCCTCTCCTCCCCTCCTCCATTCTCATCAGTAGCCTTGCTTCTCCTGAGTTAATTTTTAATTTCTCTCTCAGCATTATTATCATAGTTACTTTTGTGCTTGTATGAGTGTGTGTGTGTGTGTGTGTGTGTGTGTGTGTGTGTGTGTGTGTGTACAGGTTCATGTGTGTCACAGCACATATGTGGAGGTTAGAGAACAACTTTTGGGAGTTAGTTCTCTCCTACGTGGGCTCTCAGAATCCCAGCTGGGCCCATCTCCTCAATCCCTGCTTACTTTGTCTCTTCTTTCTAGGTTACCGCCTTCTACAGGAACACATTTAAGCTACACAGCCATAAAACTACTAAGGAAATTTACGAAGCTCAGTTTCCCAAACATGCATAAATTTTCCTTGTTTGGCATGTATGGCTTTGGACAAACAAAAGGTGATCAACACCCTGGTTCAATCATACCTTCTGTCTTGAATTTATAGCTAGTGTAAGAAGACTCGGGCAAAGATTATATGACAGCTAACTTAAATTTGGAAATAAAATTGAGAACGTGTGTCACATATTTTCCCCCAAATAAAGTAATCCCAGCAAAAGGAACAGTGGACCTCTAGGCCCCCTAGTAAATGAGGTCAGGCTGTGTTCAGTACTTCCACATTCAAGCTTCCATCTGAGAATGGGTGTCAGTGAGAAACTGACTGCTGCAGTGGCTGAGGGTGGCTCCAGTCTCTCTGGCAGCTGTGAGCTGTGCCCTCCTCTGCCCTCTCCACCACCTCCTCCCAATAATTCTATTACTCCAAGGAAAGAGACCTGGGTGAGTAAAGTGACTCATTACTCTATTAGGCAACAGGACTCTGGGTTTTGACTCTAGCACATCACAATGCCATTATCCTGGTTTCCTTGGTACCTCAGAGGCCCAGGAAATCTGAGATTTGAAAGTCATGAATTCAGTATTGACAGGAAAAAAAAAGTGCCACTGGTGTTGTGCTGAAACACACATGCTGATTATGTAACAGCTTCCAACACATCTCCCGCTGGTGGTGGGTTTGACTGACATTTTATGGGCCTTATTACTCTGGAAAATAGCACTAAAAATGCCATGACAAGCTCAAGATGGAATTAGGAACACAGGATTCTCTCCCTGATGAACTAGAAAATAGCTTCTTGTAATTCTTCTTGAAAGAAGTTTCCTGGGTGGGAGTGGGAAATGGGGGGGGGGTGTCTGATCATATGACTCAGAGTGGTCAGTTTCCTGTTGTGGTCTTATAGAGCTAGAGAGTCCTCAGTTTTTAGAGCAATGTTCCACAGTCTAGTCCCCAGCATTTGTTTTAGGCTCCTTACAACCCTAAACACATGCTGACTTTTGAAGGAGAGAATGAGATGCAAAAAGACATCAGTGGCTTGATATGTGCCATGTTTACAGCCTGGATTTAGCAGTTTTTGCCACTAATTCCCTGCTAGAGTGATTTCATCATTTTAATGGTATAGAAATAGAGATACAACCAAAATTTCTATCTCATTGGTAAATGCAAGGTGATTTGCTTTTTGGATTGCAACATTTTTTTTCCAGTCTTGAGTGGAGACGCAGAAGTGGCCATGAACTATGAATGTCAAGTCAAATTTGTTTTCATTGAATTGTTGGCTTTCCTTGAGTGAATCCGTGTAGCCAATGCTCAGAATTAGAATTTCAATCCCTCCAGTTTTCTTCTTATTTTACACACGTACAAGATGTGAGTTAGATGTCATGCCCACCATCATCCCTGGGTTCTGAATCCTATCTGCCCTGTTATATGATTAATGGTAAGAAAAACAACATGGGACTAACAGTTGCAATTACTGAGTCTTTCAACTTTTGAACTCAAGCAATCTGTTTCCACAAACACTGTGTTTTACACTAGTGTTTTTGTTTGTGTTTCAAGATCATCCCAAATTCAGAATGTGGATGGAGCTGGTTTGGTTTTAATGTTCTCCCAAGTCAAATGCCCTCTGCCCCTTAAATGTGTCTCCAGGTGACGCACATAGTGGGAAGGTAAATGCACACTGGAAGGTCTCTTTATGAAGTGTGCTGAAGGAAGTGGAGTGTGAAAATCATGTTTCTTTTCTGTAAGGATTGACGGATGTGGGGTCAGAAATCATCTTGAGGTGGAGGTAGAGGACTCATTTTTTTTTTTTTCTGGAAGTACACATTCATTGTTGGCAAAGCATAAGTTGTTTTCGATAAAAACGTTTTTTGTGTATAAATTACTGTAAATGGGCAGCAGATGTCTGTGTTTAAGGGGGCTTCCTTGGATTGGTCAGTCTGATAAGAGTGCATGTGGTGATTGTTAAGAAGCAGCTGGTGTCAATTGAAAAGAGAGCTGTCTTATCCTCCTCTGGCTTGACCAGTCTGAGAATAGCAATATCAGTGTGTGAAGTTATCGGTCCAGTGGTGTCTGTAATACCCTGACTGTTTGTTTAGAGAATTAGACCAGTAACAGCACAATGAAAATACCATTCCTTACAGCTAAGCTCCTTCAGTGTTTCTTCACGTGGTCACACTAGATACGGAGTCTCCTTGTCTTCAGCCTCGGGTATGGCGGATTTCAGATGATACACTCTAATAATTTGATTACAGAGGTGATACATTCTATCCAGTATAAAATATCACATGCCTGGAGTTTAAAAGAATCTCCACAGTATAAAATAACTGGAAGGATGGCTATGGTTATCCTATTTAGACACCTTTTAACATTAAATTATGGAAAGGAAATTACAGTGGGACGCAAACCTGCTGCATTTCAAGCGGTAGATGTTCGTGTGGATGGCAACAGAGGGGAAGAGCCCCCTCCAGTCCCATCCCCGCCTATGAATTATGTGAGAAACTAATTTGGGCATTTATTATTTATAAGGTAAAGGATTATAAGACAAAATCCTAGAGACCTTTCTTTTGGATAGCAACGGTTTTAAATCCCACAAGCATTAAAGCCATTGATGGAATTAAAGCTATTGATAGAATTATTTTTGAATCTGCTTTTTTATAGTGGACTGTGCTTTTTCTTGTGCTATTTTCTTCTTAATTGAGTTAGGTCAGGCTGTGTGTTGCATTAATCTCAAGTCTATGGAACTTGTGTGACCACCTCCAAATAAGCTAGAGACCATTCCCAACAGCTCTCCTCATCTCATTCTTTCTCTCCACAGGAGCAGCCATTATTCTGGGTCAGGTCACAAAGGTAGAACACAGAGAACTTACTAAGTCTAGTCTTCCTCAAAAGCTCCTATGTGAAATGCCACTCACTTTTTAATTCTTTTAAAGACTCTGTGTGTGTGTGTGTGTGTGTGTGTGTGTGTGTGTGTGTGTGTGTGTGTGTGTGTGCTTTTGTTCACCACTTATATGCCTAGTACCCAGGGAATTTGTAAGAGGGCTTCTGATACCTTGGAACTAGATTTATGACTGTCTAGGAGCAGTATGTAGATGCTGGGAATTGAACTCAGTTCCTCTGCAAAAGAAAAAGAGCAAGCTGTTAACTGCTGAGCACACTCCCCAGCCTCAGAAATGCCATTTTAAACTACTTTGATACCAGTGGTAGCACAACATGCTCCAGTGACTAGTCCTGCCACAGTGTTTGGATTGAAAACAGCATGACCAGGAGAGCAAACTGATGGTTAAAAACAAGATGGCTATACCCATGGAGTCCTACAATTCCTTTTCTGATAGGGACAATTTTGCCCAATAAAATAGTTATCATTTATCCATTTGTTCCATGCACAAGTTCTTCATTCTCTTTGTTACTGTATGGAATCTCATTTTCGTATAATTCAATATTAATACATCCATTCATCTGTTTGGTGGGCATTTGAGTTTTTTCCTTTTTGTAATTTAGGTATTGGAAGCAAAGCTAAGAAGAATATTTGTGCACATGTCTTCTTATGAACAATTTTGTTCATTTCTCATAGATCCTTGTGAGGACTTGAGTTGCAGGGTGGTAAAAATGCTTAGAAACTTAGGATTCTGGGGTGGGGTGTAAAGGTATTCTCTGTGACTTTAATTTCCATTTGCTTGAAAAGAATGAGACTAAAGATTTTGTTCCCATCTTGGTTGTGATGACTTATTTACTGCAAAGGTAAATCCATTGTCTCAGGTGGGCTCTGATCATCCCTTGATCTGTAGAGCCACTTTATTGTACTTTTAAAACTTCATTGTACTTTTAAAAGATTCTTATTTATTTTGAGGCTAAGACTTCCCATACAGCCCAGGCTAGCCTCAAACTTGCTATGTTACTGCCCCAGTCTCTACACCCAGCACAATCTTCATTCCCTTTGTTTCATACATTAGACTTCAGTGGGGTTTTCTTTTTAATAATTCCTGATGATCTGTGAGCTGCTTATGGAACCTCTACATCTTTTGCTTTCTTGTTACTTATATTCACTTTCTGTGGCTGTGCTTTTGAATCTCCTATGAGAAGTTTTTGACTGTTTCGTTTATTATGTTCTTAAATAGCAGGAATTTGAACTGTTCGTAGTAAAGGTCCTCATCACTATAATTAATGACAGCATTCCAATAAAATGCTAAGCCACCTTCCCATAGGTCAGTTATAAGGATTAGCATGATATATATAAAAAAATTTAGAATATGCAAATTCTTGACATTGTTTATACTGTTGTGTTGTCACATTTCTAGTTTATTAAGGGTATGGGCACAGACCTGTTACTTTCCTGACTAGAGACTGTCAGTAACTGTCATAGCTAAGGCCTGGGATGGTTGTGTAGGATGTTTGCCATGGTTGACCCTAACTACAATCTCTCTTTGTATATAACATCCTTATGTGTATGTTTGATAATAATAAAGCTTTCCAACTAATATTTGTAAAAGCATTTAGTTGTTTTTTTTTTTAGCACATCCACAAAGCAAGGTGGTGGTGGCAGACACCTTTAATCCCAGCTCTCAGGAGGCAGAAGCAGGCCAATCTCTGTGAGTTTGCTCTACAAAGCTACACAGAGAAACCCTATTTCGAAAAGAACAAAACATATCCACAAAGTGTAGTAAAATAAATTAGATGAAAATTCCTTTGAATATGTGGTAAATTCTTCCATGGTGCACTCAAGTTCTCAGCACTGTGTAGTTCCTTCTCAGTGTGTCCTGTTTACTAGCATGGTCTAGATGTTCATATAAGGGTCCCCAGTCCTCACTGCTTATTAATATCACCTTAGGGAGATTGTAATATCAGACTGCTCAGCCTCTAAGGCAGGGGCTTGTCTAGACCTGGCCTAAGCATCGACACATAGTATCATAATATTCTTAGATGTCACTGATCCTCTCAGTTGGGGACATAGTTTAAGAACCACTAGATTTACCATTGTGGTGATGCACACCTTTTATCCTAGCAGTTAGGAGGCAGAGGCAGGCAGATCTTTGTGGGTTCCAGGCCAGCCTGGTCTATAAAGCAAGTTCCTGAACAGGAAGCACTACACAGGGAAGCCCTGTCTGGAAAAAAAAAATCAAAAAACAAAAAAACTAACTAACCAATCAACTAATCAACCAACCAACCAAAAGAACCACTAAGTTAATTGACAAATAAGTCAGTATTCCTACCATATGACTGACTGCTGGCCAATCTCATCAGCTGTTCCTCAGACCTGTTACCTCTAGTCTGGGTGTTCACATCCTGATGCTTTGATCCATGTACTAAACTCTAGAAAACACAATGGTAGACTATGGGTTATGTGAGCACTTTTGAAAAGAACAGAGTAAGTCCTTCAATATGAAATGTCAACTAACTTTCACTAGAAGGTATATGATATTGAATTGTGTAAATATGTCAAAAGACAGGGATTTAAGAATGAAACCTGGGAGCAAATAAAAATCATCTTAGAACTATTCATTCAGCCACAAAATCAGGTTATGCAATCATGGCATATATCTCTAGTTGCTATAGTGAAATCTCACAGGCATAGGAAAGAATCTGCTGAAGCATCAAATTATCAGTAGTTGTCATGTTGGGCTTCTCAGTGATGCAATGCCCGTCTGTTTGGTTGTGTATTGAAATTCTTTTTTTCATGATAAATTATTGAATTTTTAAAAGAAGAAATGTAAAATCATAACACAACAAAGAAGCATTAATTTACCAGAGATTTGTGATACTATTTTGCCTCTTGAATAGGCTAAGCATAAATGGGGACCTCAGAAGAGAAAAAAAAAGGAAGACATTTTTTTCAAACATAGGGACTTAGATTCTTGAGGAATGGACATGAATTCTCAGTTTATATTCTCATGCAGTTTGTGTTTCCTTATAGTCCTGAGAAAGATATGTAAAGACATGAAGGATCATTGAGTGTGGGGGATAATGTCTTAGGATATTAGTGACTTTGATTTTTTTCCCCTAAAGAAAACTTGAAAGCATTTGGTTTTGTAAAAGCTGCTTTTAACTTAAATATACACCTTTTATTTTTGAAGTATTAAAGAGCTTTATTCATTTATATTAGATTCAGCTGGGTAAGGATCAGTTTCTTGCAATTTAACTGTTGGACCTCTAGGAATAAAATTATGTTCTTTGCTGGAAGCATGGAAATGTTTGAAACACAAATGCCTCATGATTCAGTTCCTAATGTTCAGGTCTCCAAAAGGTAAGGGGAGTCGATTTACAAACTGAAATCCTCATTGATTGACATGTGAGCTTTGCCTGCTTAGTTCTTCACTGACATCATTATAATGGCTGTGCTCTATATCTGTGCCTTTAAGAGGCTTTTAAGTCCCTTATAAGACAAAACTTTGTGTTAAATCAAAATTACTTGATCCCCATCAAGAAAAGTTCTCTTTTCAGCAGATGGAGACCATCACAGAAAACCACAACCAACCAAAATGCAGCTTGTGAAGCCCAGACCCATGGACTCCTTAAAGATTGCCCTTAGAGGTGAAGCTCCTGCACCTCTAAGGTGTGGCAATCATTGTGCAAGGCAGGGTGGAAAGATTTCGAAAGTCAGAGGATTAAGGAGTCTGCTCTGAGATTGTATCTCCTAGGAATCTTGGGAGCTCTCATCAGCATGAGAGCCCAAACATGAGCTGAACAAAGATAATACCAGTCGACAAGATACAGTGGACCTGGTAAAGCCCAAGAGGTCTCAATTCTATGCAAAGAACCACAGGCAATGAAGGAATGCAAAGCATGGGAAAAATAGTCTTCCCAGAGAAGAACACACCAATGGGTTATCGAACCTTGAAAATCCTTTCACTGGGATGGTTCTTTACTCTGCTAATTACCACATAATAGTGACTGGTTTCTATCTATAGATTCTTTTTTTTCCTTGAAGAAAGGGTCTCACTCATTATCTCTGGCTAGCCTAGAACTCACCAAAATCCTCCCAGATCCACCTCCCGAGTGCTGAAATTATAGCCATCCCCCAATACCTGATATCATAACCACACTATCAGAAAAACATGTATAAATACATGAATGTTTAAAAATGCTCAATTACTATTCATAGTATGTGAAATAAACTCTGAAAGGCACATAGGGAACAGTACTACTAAAATAGTTAACCTGGATCTCTCAGTCCATTCAAACATAATGGCTGACCCAGTTCACGTTAGTGAATAATTATTAACAATAAAGTGTCTGAGTTCACTTCTTCAGATTATTCTTTCTCCCCTCCGTTTCAAATATCCATTGTTTCTTAATAAAATAATTCTAGAACTTAGGGATTTAAACTGAGTTATCTTTTATGCAGTTTTGTGTGTTGACTGTAGCCCTAGTTAGTTTTAATTGTCAGCTTGACACAACCTAGAGTTGCCTGAGAAGAAAACTTTAACTGAGCAATTACTAGATTAGAGTTGTTTATGGGAATTTGCCTGTGGGGATTATGTTGCTATTAAATGATATAGAAGGGACTAGCCCACTGTGGGCAGCACCATCCCTAGGCAGGTCCTGGACTATATGCAAAAGCTTAGTAATGAGTATGAAAGTGGGCAAGAATATAGTGTTCCTCTGCACTTTCTGGTTCAGGTTTCTGCCTTCTGTGTTTCCCAAACGTCCCAAAATGATGGACTGTGATCTGAAAATGTAAGGCAAAATAAATCCTGTTCTCTCTAAGTTGTTTTGGGTCATAGTGTTGATCCTAGTAACAGAATAAAGCTAGAATAGCTGCACTCCATGGAACAGCTGAGGTCAATCATGTAGTTTGTATAAACATGGTTGCTGGGGATGGAGTCATATGATGACTTAAAAAATCTACACACACTTTAGATGTACCCTTTAGTACATGTGTTTTACATGCTAAGTATTTACTTTTACTGTACTGAAGCTCTTGTCCTCAGAAACGAGTACAATTTGTTTTGTTCAATGGTTTAATATATTCTATAAGATATTTAAATTCCTCCTCTCCCCTCTTCTTGTCCCCTTCACTTTCTTCTAACTCCTTCTCCCCTCCCCCATGCTCCCCATTAGCTTAGGAGATCTTGTCCCTTTCCCTTTCTCTGGGGGACCATGTATTTCCCTCTTAGGGTCATCCTTGTTTCCTAGCTTCTCTGGTGGTGTGGATTGTAGGCTGCTACTTCTTTGCTCTATATCTAAAATCCATATATGAGTGAGTACATACCATTTTTGTCTTTTTGTGACTTGGTTACCTCACTCAGAATGGTTTCTTCTAGTTCCATCCATTTGCCTGAAAATTTCAAGACTCCATTGTTTATTTGTTTGTTTGTTTGTTTTTCTGCTGAGTAGTACTCCATTGCATAAATGTACCACATTTTCTCCATCCATTCTTCAGTTAAGGGGCATCTAGGTTGCTTCCAATTTCTGGCTATTACAAATAATGCTGCTATAAACGTGGTTGAATCCTTGCTGAATGAATGTGCATCTTTGGGGTATATGCCTAAGAGTGGAATTTCTGGATCTTGTGGTAGACTGATTCCCATTTTCCTGAGGAGCTGCCATACTGATTTCTAAAGTGGCTGTATGAGTTGGCACTCCCACCAGCAGTGGAGGAGTGATCACCTTCCCCCACATCCTCTCCAGGATAAGCTGTCATTGATGTTTTTGATTTTAGCCATTCTGACAGGAGTAGGATGGTATGGAATAGAGGAGAGCAAGAAAAGAGATACCATCGTAGAGGGAGCCATTGTAAGTTTAAAGAGAATTCTGGCAGTAGGGAAATGTCCAGAGAGCTACAAGATTGACCCCAACTAACAATCTAAGCAATAGTCAAGAGAGTACCTTAAATGCACTTCTCTGATAATGAGATTGATGAGTACCTTATATGCCATCCTAGTGCCTTAATCCGGTAGCTGATGGAAACAGACACCCACAGCTAAACACTGAGCTAAACTCTGGAATCCAGTTGCAGAGAGGGAGGAGTGATGAGCAAATAGGTCAGACCAGGCTGGAGAAACCCACAGAAACAGCTGACCTGAACAAGGGTTGCTCATTGACCACAGACTGATGGCTGGGAAACCAGCATAGGACTGTTCCAGACCCCCTGAAGGAGAAAGTCAGTTTGGAGGTCTGAACAATCTATGGGGCCACTGGTAGTGGATCAGTATTTACCCCTAGTACACAAATGAACTTTAGGAGCCCTCTCCACATGGAGGGATACTCTCTCAGCCAAGACACACAGGGGAGGATCTAGGCCCTGCTTCAAATGATATGACAGACTTTGAAGATCTCCCATGGAAGGCCTCACCCTTCCTGGGGAGCAGAAAGAGGTTGGTGGGGGCCAAGGGAGGAGGGGAGGGAGAGGGAGCTGAGATTTACATGTAAAAGAAGCTTGTTTCTAATTTAAATTAAAAAGATATTTAAATTGATGAATTATAAACTAGATAATCAAGACTATATTATGCTATTCTGCAATATTCACCGAAGTTCAACTTCAGTCACAGGATGGAAGCAGTGTGTCCTCATTTAGGAGGGTTGCTTTCAATTCTCATCTTCTCTGTGCATCTGGGGAGAAGTGTAGAAACATGCATACTTCCCCATTCAGAGTGAGTCACTTTGGCTCAGTAGGCTGGGGAATTCCTTGCAACTCCTTGTCATTCCATGTGCTTCATTAAGGAATGTGGCATTGCAAGCTTCAACAGTCACATTCTTTCTCATATTATTTATTCACGGAATCAGCTTGATGGGAAAGCCACTGGAATGGTTAAGTGACATTTTGTACAGTGTTCGGAGATACCAAAGCAGTTATGCATTCATTTCTGTTATCCATCCTAACTCCCTATTAAACTGTGTTATTTTCATCTCTCTTATACAGTTGAAAAAATGAGGTTCAGAATTTATCCACAACCATGCAGTTAATTAAGGGCATATGACTAGGGCAGCTCTCTGAAGTTCCATTATGCCATATTGACACACAAAACAAATATCCCCGGGATTAGCGGCAATGCTGAAGAGGTCAGTAATACCTTTTATGGAGTGGCTGGGAAAGAGCTTTGCTGTATTGTCTTTGTATTTAGACTGTGAACACCTAATTATGGAAATACTGCTGGAACAGATGTTAGGGAAAGATCCAGAGAAATATTTGGAGTGCAGCAGTATGAACTAACTCATACTCAGTGTTATTATTTGATGTCCCTGATAGTTAAAATGTTCTAGGGCTGTTTTTCCTTTCTCTTTGTCAAACAGAAGAAAGTGCTTTGCTTCTTTATTTTAAAATAGGCCTTAACCTTAAAAATGGTTAACTTAAGTTGATCCATACCTTACCTATTGATTGGTGTAGATTTTGCTATCTTGGGGTGTATTGATCAGGTAAGGAATACTTGTGTATCCATCACTACTATATCCCTAGCATCAATTGATACTTCTGTCTACTGTATCTCTCTGTGTCCTTGCTTGCCATTTCCTTTCCATCTTCTCTCCTTCCCTCTACCCATCCCAGTTTGATATTCATTAATTTACTGTGTTCTTTTATTAAGTAAACTTGATTTTCGTATGTGTAAGAGTGACTAATGTGCCTGTGTTTATGTGCGTTTGCATGTATGTATGTGGGTGCACATAGGTACAGGTATGTTTGTGAAAGTGTGTGCGAGTGTGTGTGAGGGGAGTGCATACTTGTGCCCGCATGTGTACACACATAAACACACACACACACACATACACACACACACACACACACACACACACACACACATGCCTACCTCACCTCTGCATATGAAGGCAATAATTTGAATTTGGGTGTCTTCTCAAATAGCTTTCCATGTTATATATTGACGCAGGGTTTCATATGTGGGAGCCCAGAATGCAGTGACTCAGCTACTTTAGCTAGCCAGCTTGCTGAGGGGGGATCGCCTGTCCCCACCCCCTCCCCCACCCAGTGCTAGGATAACAAGCCAGCTCACATGCATGCAGAGCTCTCCTCACATTTGCACCGCAGATGCTTTACCCACTGAGCCATTTCCCCAGGCTGAGATCAGCTTCTTAACTTCTTCATATAAGAATATGTGATATTGATATTTGTAAAAAGACTGCATTTGAAAGGTCATGAGATCAACATGGCAATTGCAACAAAATGTTACCTTATCATACCATAACAAAAGGGACAAAAGTCAGCTCTTCTTTCAGCATTTAGCAACTACTTTCAGAAGCACTACTGTATGGAAGATAGCAGGGGAATGTCCTGGGAATGATAGGTTTGAAAAGCGCAGTTCCCTTTTTTAAGGAACTCAGGTCTGAGAGAGGTAAAAGACCTTTTTAACAATGAAAATAAAAAAGAAAGTGGCAGTTAACATGTGAGATAAGATGACAGAGAGGATGAGTTTCACAAAGGGAGAGAATTGAATTCCTGCAAGCTTGTTTAAGATGAGAGCACTGATGTTGGAATGCGGAGAAGTCGAGGATACAGGGAAGATTTTGCAAAACACCTGGAGTGCCGGCATTATTGTAGGCAATATGAAGGGATAGCTTGAACCATAGCCATAACCAGTGAGGGAAGATTCGGGTAGAAATCCATGTCACCAGTTTCAGACTGTGGATTTGGCAACTGATTAGAAATAGTGGATAAGATAAGAGAGTGTGGTATGGTAAAATGAGATCTGAGTCACTAGAACTTTGTTGATTCTCTGGTAACACAGGGAACAGACAGTGAGCATTAGTATATCACAGCTGAAAATCTGCGCCCTACTCAGAACTGGAAAATACAACAAAGGTTTGCTTATAATAGTTTCCAAGGGTTTTCTTATGGAGGAAAATTAACAAGAGATAGAGTGAAATCTGGGCATTAATGGCTGATTTTTATGACTGATAAACCTGAAGTAATGATAGAAGGAAGCAGTTATTTGCCTTAGAAGGATGGAACTATATGAGACAGCCACATCACCAAGACTGATTTTAGGGAAGGTAGGCTGCCAAAGGCAGTCATTTAGCAAAGGAGTAAAGAGAACGCCCTCATTACCCCTCCCCCAGGCTCTATTGCCAATGCAACTTTCAAGTTCAAAGACAATGGGGGATTGTTGACATAGTCCATGTGACCAGCTTTATAGGACACACAGTAGGGTGAGCAAGCAGATAGTGTGTGTCAACTGTAGCACTGAGCCTAAATTAGGTCTAGAAGTGTTTGCATAGACACACATACATACATAACATACACAGCACACACACACACACACACACACACACACACACACACACACACACACACACACTGAAGGAACCGGCTTCCCTTTTGGCAGCCATAATGGTTGAACATGTGCCTTTATGACCTTGTCCTAGAAACCAGAAAGTCAGATGCCTGTCTCGTGACAAGGAACCAATCAGAAGTTAGCTGGTGGCGCTATGCTTTATGGCTCTGGGTGTGCTTTACGGACAAGCACACAGCAATGACGTAGAGAGCATAGCAACCACCCTGGGAGGGCCTATGAGCCATAACAACCAGTTGACCAATCAACACAGGGCAAGCCCTCCAAGCCTGGAAGCACACCAATCCTGAGCCTGTGCGTACCCCTAGACACTCCCCTTACGCTGCCCTATAAGATCTTTGGGGAGACCTTAGGAGCCGTCTTTTCTCGCCATCCGCCATGGTGGGTGGGTGAAAGACCCGAGCTAACATGGGGTTAGTTCGTTAAGTTACAATAAAGCCTCGTGCAGTTTGCAGCAAGCTCTCGAATCCGCCTGGTGATTGGGGTGACCGCGAACCTGGCCTGAGACCCCGGATACTTGAGTTTTCGGGGGTCTAACAACACAACACACCACACGAGAAAGAGAGAGAGAAAGGAGAGATAGTCAGACAGACAGACAGACAGAGACAGAGAGATACAGAGACAGAGAGAGACAGAAAGAGACTGGTGTCTAGAGAAAAAGGACAAAGAATAGAGAGAAATCCATACAGGATAAGAGGGAAATTGTACTTCATTGCTTTGAGAGGAAATGGAATCTTAAGAAGGTAGTATGTGAGATGCTGTCTGTCCTCTACAGAAACTGAAACAAGCAGGGCCACATAATGTTTGGCAGACTTACTGCATCATGTCAAGCATTTTTTCATTTGTAATTCTTTCACAGTTTGAGACATGCATACAATACACCTTCACTTGGGTTCACCCTGTGGTCCTTTCCATCTGCATCCTCCTCCCACTGACACCCTTCTTCCCAACATGTCTCTCTTCTATTCCATGTTTTCTTTCTGTCTGTGATCCAGAGTTTAATTGGAGTTACATGCATGAGAATGGAGGGCACTGAGAAAAGGATACCCCATCCCTCAATAAATATCAAATGCCATTAGTCCCTTGGGAAGGGAGTGCCTAAGGAGCACCTCCCTCATTCATGATGAGTTATAGATGGGTCCAATCTGCCTGGATTTCCTGAGTACAACAACTGCTTTGTGCCCAGATTTCTTTTTCTGCAGCACCTGTCCATCCACTGGCTGGCATATTTTGTTCAATCATTGCTTCTGTGGTATTTCCTGACACTTGGAGGTGGACAATATGGATGTCCCACTTAGGCCCAGCACACCATCACTTATTTATTCTGGCATTTGAGCTCAAACACTTATCAGCACATTGTTTGAGAGACAGAGTAGAAGTTACCTAACTTGCTTTGTTGTATGTGCTGTTTTTGTTTGTTTGGTTCATAATATATAATGAACTTATAAAGTCTGTGATGTTAGATAATATTTTAAAGAGGAAACAACACAATACATAGAGAACTGCAATTGGTGCCTGGGGTAACCAAAAGTCCAGTATGGACAGACTGGAATGGTGGGTTATTCAGTGTAAACTCAGATAAATCATCCTTGAGGGCCCAGGTTTCTCCCCTGGACGTTTGTCATGATGATAGTGTCATAAGAATTAAAGGACATAATGAAACTAAAGTATCTTGCTTGTGACAATATCTCACACGTGACAATATCTAAAAATGGCAATAATGGTGTTAGAGGACTAAGAGAATAAGAATGAGCAGAGGTCACCCTTACAGCATAGCTAGCCAAACTCATCTGAAGAGAAAAAAGAAAGTATGAGAAAATTCTGTCTGTATTCAGTTGAATTTCTTCTCTCATAGCACAAATGTGATGGTTTTAGGAAATAAACACTACTTGAAAATATGATTAAATAATTTTTGAAAGAAATATTATTTGAGACAGTATCTAGTTATATGGCTGAGTCTGGCCCTGAAGTCAACCTGTCTTAGTTGACCATATAGTAAGATTTCAGATATATATCAATACTCTTGACCAAACATTTTCTTTAGAGTAAAGATTCAAAGCTCATTCCTGGACATGTTCAATGAACCCTCAGATTCTTCTCCAACATATCTTGTAAACATAATATAGAGCATAAAATAGGTGTTATGTACAGTTTGAAGAAAAAATTTGATATCAACTATTTCAGGGGGAACTAACATGCAAAAATATTTGACTTAGTTGACAATTCCTTTAAGGTACACAAAAAATGAAATAAAATGTACAATATCTATCTATTCAGTAGTAGATTGTTCTCCATTAATAGGTGTGCTTTGAAATTTCTATTGAAATAGCCTCAAGTATAACTACCATGGAAGTAGCCTCCCCTGTAGACTTGGTTAACCCAGTGTTGTCAGAAACCTGGAAGGAGTCACGAGCCATTATCATGCAGGCAGTAGTCAGTACAATTAATCATTTTAACCTTCCAGGTTACCCTGTTGTTATTACCAGTGCCTGAACTTAGTATATATGTGTTGATTATTAGACATCAAATATCTATGGGAACTTGGAAAGATCATTTTAGTCCTATTTTTTTTATTTATTTTTTATTCATGAGTATAGGAAAGAGAGCTCAAGATTTGGAGGGTGCTGTTCACCTCCCAAACCTAGTGTCCTGGTTATGGTTTAATAGTCTGGTTCACATTTTAGAACCAATGGAGCAAGTTTCCAGCTTAGTCACCTGTATTGCCTCCTCTATATTGTAAAAGAATTGCCATGTTGGCTTTGAAGACAGGCTAGGAAGAAAATATGTACAATGTCACTTTCTAACTTTTCTTCAAAAGTTGGTGTTGAATACCTGTGCATTTGGATAAACATTCAATTCCAGTGACTTACTGATTTCTTCTGTGTATTGAAATGTAAGTTGGCATAAAAGAACTAAAAACGTCATTATGCTTTCACTGGTCCTTCATGGCAAAAGGGAAAGAAATACTCTCTCAAAGTGAACAATAATATCTTGTTAGCTGATTTAAAAAAGAGTGTATTTTAAATTGCTTTTTCAGAGAAGTCTACCTCCTAACACTGTAAGCTTCCTAGAAAAAGAAATGTTTTCTGATGAGTTATTTGAATTGTGTTTCAATGTAAGTGTCAGTGTTTTGGTCACAAGTTTTATTCACAGTTGTCAATATGGGAGGTCAGCTAGTTCTTGAGTCATTTTGCTTAATGAGGAATTTACAGAACAGTTCCTAGCCTTTGTTCTCACATTGAGAAATCTTCAGAAAGAAGTCGTTCATGCAGATAAAAGAGATTAATATGAACTTTGGAACTAGACAAAACTGATATCAGTTTTGTCCATGTCACTAAATGAACTATGTGTCATTGATACATTCTCAGAATCCCATGTCTCCAACAGAGGTGATAAACCTTTCTTGCAGGATTAGCATGTTCAAAGAGAAATATGTCATCTGTGTATATTGGCTAATGCTTAATAAATTCTTGGAGCTCTTGTAAACTTTGCCATATTTCATTTTCAAAACAGCCTTACACATGGATGCAACAATTATTCTCATTTGATAAATGAAGAAATGGAAACAATGAAAGTAAATTGTACCAAATCAAACAAGGAACCATCAGAATCAGTGCTCAGCACTCCAAGGGACTTTGTTGCAGTGTTTTGCTCTTGCAACCAAATTCGGCTATTACCTTCTAGTCTCAGCAGCCATAGCATGAATGGCTACCATCTTTCCTGCCCATTGATAAAGTATGTAAAGCAGCAGGTTTGGTGCCTTGCTAGGAATTCTGATGTCTTCCTTATTGTCTCATTGCGCAGTACAACCAGACCTTCAACAAACCATATCTGTTTAATGTCTTGAATCTTTTTCATCCCCCCTGCTTTACACCTATTGTGAGCCACTAATATCTCTTTAGGGCAGGTCAGGGTAGCCTCTTGGCTGCTCCCTGTCTCAGTATCTTAGTCTGTTCTCCTCTCTTCCAGAGTACACCTTTTATAAAAGTGTGTATGTCTCACTGAACTTAAAAAACGGGTGGTAATTTCACATTTCCTATCAGTCTCAAGAGGAAGCAAAGGAACCCTGCCATCACAGGCTATGTCCTGAATGGAAGTGACCTCATTAATTTCTCTTTCTGAGTCAGCAGGTCCTTCTGTCTCTTCCTGCTCTAGCTTAATCCTTGGAAACATTAAATCACTCTTCCTAGTGTTCTCAAATGTAATTTCCATTGCTGGAATATATTCTCTTTTCACATATCCTGGGTAATTTCAGCTGTTAGTTTTGTATTTTTCCTATCAGATCAAAGTTCACTCCTTTGGAGAAGCTATACTGCATTTACAATTATATATATATATATATATATATATATATATATATATATATGTATATATAGTATATATTGTAATTACACATATATGATTGTAAATATATATATACATGTATGCATACATGTGTACAAATTTGGGTTTTGGTCAAGTACAAGTCTTTGAATAGTGATAATGAGAATTGCCTAGTTTGGTGGAAGTAATGGTTTTCTGGTCAGGGAGACAGGTCTTACAATATAGAGAAAAACAGGGCATCTGACTTGGGCAGTCTAGTGGGACTCGAAGGCACAGCCCACACCCTAGGCTCCATTACCTCTGGGAAACACCATGGCCCTGACCGCTAACAATGCTGTAACTGGTGGGCCTTTACCACCTTTTGGAAGCATGATTTCTGCTGAGCTTTACAGCTGCCTAGAAAGTTAATTTTCATTTTTGGGGGTTTGTAGTAATGGAGACTGGAGGGCGAGGAGTGTACAATGGGGCTTTAGGATTGAAGTGCTTGGTCTGAGAAATAACAGTTGCTGGTAAAGGGAAGAAGGCTTTGTGTTGCTTTGTTTTATTTTTATTTAGTAGTTATTCTTTTGTGTGAGAGAGTAAACTTTCCATCAACATTTTGTTGGTTTGTCATCAACATTTAGATTCTATTTCCTTTTGACTTCAGAACAAAGCTAAGAACATTCATAATGATATAGATGTACTTCATTTCCTTTGGTCTTTTTATTTTGTCTCTGTCTCTCTGTGCCTCTGTCTCTGACTCTGTCTCTGTGTCTCTGTCTCTGTGTCTCTCTGTCTCTCTCTGTCTCTCTGTCTCTCTGTCTCTGTCTCTGTCTCTCTCTCTCTCTGTCTCTCTCTCTCTGTCTCTCTCTCTCTCTCTCTCTCTCTCTGTGTGTGTGTGTGTGTGTGTGTGTGTGTGTGTGTGTGTGTGTGTGTGTGTGTGTCTTATAACCAGCTGCTAGTTTGGTTTGATGAGAAAAAGATCAGTTGACATTGCATCCAGATAAAAGAATGTGCTCGGTGGGCAGGTGCAGGCAAGTTTTCAGGTAACATATAATAGTAAGTCCCTAGCATGGATCAGATATATATTTAAAAATTTGAAAACTGCAGGAAAGTAGAAGGGTATTATGGGATTTAAAAATAGCTACTAGCTGAGAATAGATGAAGAAAAGTCTTCCTGGAATACAAGACTTTGGGGAATTATTTTCAGAGGAAGAGCCGAAACTATTTACTCTGTGCAGAATAAAGAGAGTGGAGGGAAATCCATCTTTGTGTTTGCTCCCACCTCCCCATGTCCACTCGTCCTTTCAGACTTCTGGTTTAATCAGAGTGTTTCTGTATCAAAACCCAGTAAGAATAAAAACTCAAATGGCAATTCATGATTATTAGCTCCTTTTGTTGACTCTGGGACTCAGCATATCACTTTCAAATGAGACATCAGTGTGCTCTAATTTACCTTACTTGACTGTTTGTTCTGGGTTACATTCTGAGAAATGTCTTGAATCAACATATTCCTAAAAAGGATGCAATGAATCAAAGGTATTTCAGTTCTTGGAGGGATTTCCTAGGAAGTCACAAAGTTGCTTTTGCAAACTCCACCAGCAGCAGTATTGGCTAATGTGAGATCCTTCACTCAAGTGCACGGCACACTGAGCTCCTGACTTAGCCAACTTAGTCACATTGTCACCTCCAGGTGCCAAAGCAAACACCAGTCCTGAACATTGCCTCCAGCTACATTCTTCACCAGGAAGCCCTTTTGAATTTCCTGTAGATGTTTTCTCTACTTCTGTGTGGAGGAAGGAAGCTCACTTTGACTAAGATCTATTATTTCTAGTGAAGTGATCCTGGGTCTCCTGTGTCCAACACACTTTTTTAGATTCCAGCTGTAAGGTGTGTGGAGGAAGCTATGCTTCCACTTGACAAGCCTTTTGGGTCCCATCCACAGAGAACTGCTTCTCAGGGCTGCTTATAAAGGCTCACCCTCCAAAGGAAATTTGTCACTGTTATGCTGTTGGCAAGATAGATTAACAAGTGCTTCCAGCTGGTAGAGTAGCTTTAGGTGACTTCATGAGCATAGTTGGAAATCTTAGCTGCACATGTTTTTTTTTTTTTTTTTTTTTTTTTTTTTTTTTTTTTTAAGAGTGATAAATGATTATGGGTCTCTCTAATCCAGTGGTTCTCGACCTTCCTAAAGTTTTGACCTTTTAATACAGTTCCTCATATTATGGTGATTCCCCTAACCATAAATGATTTCATTGCTCCTTCTTAACTGTAATTTTGCTGACGTTATGAATTGTAATGTAAATATCTGATAGGCAGGATATGTGATATGGGACCCCCACAGGGGCCGAGACACACTGAGGACCTCTTCTCTAATCTAAGAAACTCCAAATATTCAGCCTCTGCAGATTGTATTAAGGTATTTGGGAGTGGCCATACTCTGTGGCCTCTGATTGTAGTCTGACATTTGATAGCCTTTCAATTGTATCTTGAGGAAATTGTCCTCAAAGTAGACAGACCTCATAATCGACATAGAAACAGCTCTTAAGGAATTCTTGGGCCACCAAAGACATGGCACCTGGCCCAGTCTGAATGGCTGCTTGTTTTAATAAAGCTTAAGCAGAAATGAGGAAATTCCTGCAATACTACTTTCAAATGACTTTCCTTTTCCCCTTAGGCGTCTCTTTAGGACCCTCATTAAAGTTAATGAATAATCTCCTATAGGATAGTAGAGTGGAGCACAGGGCCTCACGGAACTTACAAGCTTACCTATGGTTACACACCTTTGTGGGGAATGACCTTTAGTTCCTGAAGCCCCATTGTTAGGCAGTCTGGTAATTATAGGCTTTATCTTCCCACAGCATTCACTCCCACAGCCCAGATGCCTCCTAAGTTCCAGGACTCTGAGGTCACCAGAACAGAGGAGGCTAAGGTGTAGGTAAATAAGAAAACAAGGTCCC
This sequence comes from Cricetulus griseus, assembly GCF_003668045.3. Classification (NCBI taxonomy): domain Eukaryota; kingdom Metazoa; phylum Chordata; class Mammalia; order Rodentia; family Cricetidae; genus Cricetulus; species Cricetulus griseus. The sequence goes on along the minus strand of NC_048599.1, from coordinate 37,539,415 downwards.
CACTTATAGATGTACCTGAAAAGGCTCTGAGCAGTGTTCAAAAGCAGGGAAATCTTTTTTTTTTTTTTTTTTAAAGCTCCAAATCTTAGAACACAAAACTTAAAGCAGCTAAATGAGTGTGGGCTGCTGTCATGTGAGGGCTGAGTTGCAGGTAAGGCTCACCCTAGCAAAGCTACCTCAGATAGATGTCTCAGGGTCAATTCTTATCTCATTATTTCTTCCTAACTTTAGGATTCCCCAGGAACCAAATACTTGTTCAAAGATAGAAATGCTCTGTGGTCTGTGTTTCAGTGAAGTAGGACTTAGTCCTAAGGTCATGTTTAGACCCTGTGAGCCTTTAAGATATGGCTATGTAAAGGACATATGCCTAATGAAGTTGTGAACACACTTGTACAGAGAATGTGATAGCCTGAAGTTCACGTTTAAGTATTGTGCTCTTCTGAAATGATTTCCTCAGGATTTGCAAGTGCCTTATGGCCTATTTGAAAGCCCTAAAAAAAAAAAAAAAAAGAAAAAGAAGAAGCCATGTTCTTTTACAGTCTCACCTATTTTAACCCCTAGCAGTATTTCTAGTTGTCTAAAGCAGAATACTATTGAGCCACACGTCTAACAAAGGGTCCAGGGCTATTTGTTTTATCTCTTCACTCAGATTTTTTATTTGTAGACTGAAATGATAAGACTTGATTCTTATGGCTTCTCTGAGGATTAAGAGTGCATTAGTCCTCAGTGACTAGTGAGTATATGAGTATTCAAAGCATGTTACTACTATTACCTGTGTTGATGAATTTTGTTGTTGTTGGTTTTGGTTTCTCAAGATAGGGTTTTGTAGCCAGTCTTTCTTTGAATCTCTAGCTTCCAAATAATGACACAGAGACTTTTATTAATTATGAAAGCTTGGCCTAGGCTTAGGGTTCTTCCCAACTAGCTCTTAAAATTTAATTTAACCTGTTACATTAATCTACATTCTGCCCCATGGCTTGTTAATTCTCCTCCATACTGTACATCTGACGTCCTCTGTGTCTCACTGGAGAGTCTCTGCCTCCCAGATTCTGTTTCTGAGTTCCTATCTCTGCCTGGAAGTCCCACTTATCCTGTCCTGCCTAGCTGTTGGCTGTTCAGCTCTTTATTGAACCAATCAGAAAGTACCTTGGGCAGATGAGGTAAACACAGAGACATATTGTCATATAGTTTGATCAAATATCCTTTGTTTCCTTTTTGTTCAATTTAGACAGCATATTCTCAGCAGTTGAGGCAAGGGCAGTTTCTTGCCAAGTGGCTAGCTTTGTCTTATTTAAAAGCAAACTCTATATGGAAGTTCTTTGATGCCCATCATCTTCTCTGACATAGATTAGTGCTGCCAGAAGCAGACATATCTCACTGTCATGAAAAGCTGTATGTTATTAAGACATTTTAAATGCCATATTCTGTAGATCTCTGAAATGTGTGAAGATCACCTATCTAAAATATATCTTGGCTTAACCTTGAAAACATAGTTAACATGATTATAAGTTTGATTGCTATAGGTGACTAACTACTAACCTGCATTTATAAATTATTGTAAACAGTTTGTAATAGTAACTTTCAAGGACTTGAACTTTATATTACATTTTAAAATGAGCTCCATAAGTACAGTGCCTTAAATAAGAGTAGAAACATATATACAGTGTGTCATAACAATAATAACCTTAAATTTATATTAATATACAAAAATCCATGCAAATGTAAAATATTTAAGACAATAGTTGCTTTTTAGTTTAAAAGTAGATTCAGTAATTACCCCTTTATCCTATGACTCCTATATCTTACCTCCTTTTTTTTTTTTTTTTAACTAGATATGAGAGAATGGATAGAGGAAAGAAAAAGAAATCTAACCTCCATTTTTAGTTTCCTCCCTGAGCATGATCAATAGCAACCTGCACCCAACCCACCTAAATGATGACAAACATCCATAACCAACTGAATGACCAAATACCAGCCACTTCAACTCTTGGGGATGAGGGCATCATGTTTTAAAATTACTTCCTGTTGTCTGGGGATGATGGCATCTTTAGAGGATCCTGAGAAAATTGGGATAATGATCAAGTTCTGGGAGAGCTAGCTGTGTCATTTGTTGCTTATATTAAGGTCTTGCTGGAGTAGTCTGTGAAGCGGGACCATCTTAGCTCTCCACTTTGAAATGTTTTTGCATGCAGATGGGTTTCTTTGTGTAACACTGGCTATCCTGGAACTTGTTCTGTAGGTCTTGAACTCACAGATATCTGCTTACTGGCGTTTGCCTCTAAAGTGCTGGCATTAAAGGTGTTGAGCTGCCTACCTTTTTGGTATAAGTTTTAACTTGGCTTCGTATTTTTCCCTCAGACTTGTTTCTTCCACAAGATTGTTCTGAAGAATCAGATATTTCTTTAATTGTACAATGTATTATTTATTCTTACACTGTCTTAGAGATTGTAATGAATGTTACAAGGTCTGAAACATTTTCAAAACTGCATTGACCAGAGAAGATGCTGTTGAGAGTAATCCAGGCATTCTAATATATATTTATAAAGGAGAAAATACTGTCACCATGCCATAAAGAGAGCAAAGGTAAATAAATATATTTTCTAGACACATTTTTATTGTCTTTTATTTATATGTTTGTTCTAAGATAAATCAAAAGAATTTATTGAGATTATTGACAGAAAACTAGTTTGGTTAAACTAGATGGGATTAAATTCATACTAGTCTTTCTTTTTAAAAATTAATTATATTTGAAAATTCCACGTGTGTATATAACATATTTTGATTACTTTTACATATAATAACATGTATTAATGCATTTTGATCACCATTACAGCGATTTTTTCTCCTGCCCATCCACATCACTGCCTCTGTTATGCCTACCTGTATCTTTCCCAGAATCACGACTGCTGGTTTGGTTTTGTGACCCATTTAATTTAACTATGATGATCTGTTCAGCATTAGATTGGAACTGTCCAATGGAGACTGTGAAGTCACCAGTGTGTACAGAACTGAAGGTAAATAGTTCTGGAGTGAGGGCTGGTGTTTCTGAGTTCCTCCATTCATACCAACAGCTGAAACAAAGATTCTTATACAGGTCCAGTGCAGGCATCCATAGCATGTGAGTTCTTGATGGCAATTCCCTTGCCATGCTCATAGGATGACTATTCATAGCCCTTTTCTCTGTCTTCCAGCTCTTACATTCTTTCCTCTCCCTGTTCTCAGAAGTCACCTGGGCTTTGGAATGGATGGTATGATGTATGATGCACTCTTAAGGTTGACATATCATAGTTCTTGACAACTTCCCAGTTTCATTAGCTCAAGTATATATATGAAGGATTTTTACTAGGTTCTCCATGGATACTTTAGATTATTAAGGTATTATTAATATATTGTCTTCTTCTAATAGGGGTTTGACAGACACTGTGCATAAAACTTGCTCTCAAAATGGATCTAACTTCTTTGTAAGAAGTTAAAAACACACCTAAGAAGTATAAGGATGGAGAACAAGGAGACATAATTTAGTTAGTTTAGACAGTCTACCAGAATCCATTTGTTCTTCCAAAGTCTGGAATTGGGTTCAGTGTTTTTGTTGTTGTTGTTTGTTTGTTTGTTTGTTTTGTTTTTTTGAGACAGGGTTTCTCTGTGTAGCACTGGAGCCTATCCTGGCACTTGCTCTGGAGACCAGGCTGGCCTCGAACTCACAGAGATCCACCTGCCTCTGCCTCCCGAATGCTGGGATTAAAGGCGTGGGCCACCATGCCGGGCTGGATTCAGTGTTCTTAATTAACCATCTTAGTCAGTGCTTCAATTCTACAGATATACCAAGCACTTAAAAGATTGGGTTATTGCCATCAAATGGTTGCAAATGTGTCCAGTTGTATGTGTATACATGCATATAACCAAAAGGTATATGTATTGAGCTTCCATTCAGTGCTATTTGCACTGATGTGGCATACACCCTGTGAAAAACATTCTTGTATTCTGCAATAGCGGACAGGGTACAGGTAAGAAGGACAGATGCAATAATTAACACATTGTACATATAATTAGTTACAAATTGTGATGGGTGATGTGTTAAATATAGCAGCCATTTTCGTTAAGGACAGTACTTACTGGAAGCTATACACACTGTTGAGAAAGCCACTTCTTTTATTCTGGTTAAATGGCTTTAAGATCATTTTGCTTATGTGAAATATAAAACTTAAAATTTCCTATGTGATTTATTTTTTATTTCAAGATGACAATGGTCCATCAGAATTGATATAGTATATTTGGTCACAGCATAAACAGTGGTGTTTTAGCTGTAGAATTTAGGTGTTGTGTTGCTCTTATTCAAAAACTAGTTAACATGAATATTGTTCTTACCTTACAAGTAAAAGTGAATAGCCTTGATTGTCTAACCCTAACCCCCAAATTCTATTGCTTTGATGTATTTTTGCAGATGGTTCAAATTACCACCAACACTTCATTATCACTGATAATACGAGAATTCAATCGGTTGATACCAGGGTTAACTTAGTTAATTGTTGCCATACATTATTAATCCATTGTAATGTGATACAGTCTTTACAGATGAAGGGGACTTAGGCAAATGGTCTTATCTCACTATCTCCAGAGATTAGATGTTATGGAAAAGATTTTTACAGAGTTAAGGTGACTTAGCAGCCCTTTCATAAGTAGCCCTTAATAAAGTCTACCCTAAACCCGAAACCTTTAAAACTATTTAGGACTATATCTAGTTCTAAAATTGAAGCTAAACTGTAGCTAAGATACATATATATAGTGAAAGATTTATGAATAATACTTCATATCCATGCTTGCAAGTTATAGGAAATGAGTACAATGTTAGAACTGGGAAGTCTGTGTAGTTCTTTACTAGGAAATCTTCGGAAAACTCAAACTAAAATAAAACATTCCTGCCTGTGATGTTTTGGAGAGTCTACTAAGTGAAAGCAAGAAAATGAAATGAAAGTCTGTGACAGTAGCTCTCTAAGGCACTAATCCTGTGTTCTTACTAAAATACCTCCAGGTGGGTCTGACATTAACCAGGCTGTCACACAAATGCAGGAAAATATGTAATGATCTTCTGTTGTATTCTGGAAAATAGAGCTTGTCTTCTTTCCCTCTCTCGCTGTTCCTCTTTTCTCCTTCCCTTCCTTTTTCTGGTACTGTGCCAGAAGCTTTCCCCTCCTTTCCTGGAGTCCAGTAATTGAAGGCAATTTTTTAGAAGCTGGTTCCAATTATCTTAAGCCAATGGAATGTGTAACTGCCTCTTGCTGTTGGTGAACTGCTTACTTTGGGATTTCAGATGAATTCAGATTACATGCAACCAGATGTTATCTGCTGTGGTAACTTTTTGAAACAAAAATTGTATGAGGGAGGTGACTTTGCTGCCATATTGAGGTTAAATGCCCTCAAATTCCATAGACATTTATCCCCAGGATAAACTTTAAGGGTAAATTTTAGCTCTTAACCAGTGACACCCAATAGTGAGAAAATATGTTCTCTGTGCAATAAATAAGATTTTCTTTGCTAACTGTGTCTTCACAATATGTGATACTAATCACATAAAAACTTACAGCTCACAAAAAATACTTTGTCATCTATCTCATTGGAGATAATAAAATTATAAACTGAAATTTTCTTCATGGTTTTATTTTGCCAAACTTTAACGATTTACTGTCATGTTTCCCAGATAATAGAAAATGAATTTGCGTTGTGTACAAAATAAAAAGTCTGAAGCAATACAAGTTACCGTGAAATAATAACTAAGTGCTCTTGTCTGAAGACAATCTAAAGTTCATGTTGGTCACTGACAGCTGAAGGAAAAACATAGTAAGGTAGCCTATTTACCAGGTTAGAACATCCCAATATGAAAGGAAAGCCCAGTGTGCAAATCTTAGAAAGCATCCATATGTCCATAATTAATATTTATGAAAGAATTATTTGCATTCTGTATGTATCTAGCAGGTTTTTAACAACTAACTTGTCTAAGTTGTCTTTCATTGTGATTTAATATGTTTTAATCCTGAGAGTTTATTACATGGTAAATTATCAGAGAAACAAAATTATTTCTTGTTAAGTAGACAAAGTGAGAACTGTAGTTGTCCTCTCCCATAGGTAGGGGAGGACAATCCAGGAGTCATTTTAGTTGTGGCATGAGGTAACATGCATGTGTAACATGTGTATATATACACACACACACTCACTTATGTCTAAATGAAAACAGATTTACTATGTACCTGTGTGTGCGTACTTGAGAAGTGGTGTCCTTTTTCCTTAGCACTTAACTGCATAGCATTTGCCATGATCCCTCAGCACAGTTGACACTCAATGAAATGAATGAAATTAAAGAAATGAGATATGGATGCCTTCACAGATCTTCTGCAAGGGGATGTTTATGAGGAACCATGACTTTGAAATGAGGCATAGCCACAATCAAAGTTGTGATTATGGAGGAAAAGGTGGGTTGCCAGCGAGAAAATATTCTTAATTTCTTTGTAAAATTTGTTCTGCTAAGGCCTCTCAAGGCTCTTACTCCCTAAGCCTGTTCATGGAGAAAGGGTATGTTGAAAGTGACAGTGGCATTGTCTTCTCCAAACACAGAATAGAGAATATAGAATTGGCACAAAAGAAACAAAGATAAGGCAGCACAAGAGTATCTTCCATTGACCTACCCAGGGCCCTTCTCATAATAGAAGATGATGCAGCAATGATATTGATTCAATAATTGTACACATTTTATATTATAGTCTTTCTAGGGAGTGAATATAATTAATAATTAGTTTCAATAGTAATACTAATTTGGAAAAACATCACCAAAATAAAAGCTATAACCTAATTTTTATGATTTAATTTTAAAGGAGGTGGGCTCCATAGCCAACTTTATATAGAAAAGACATTAATCAGTGGAATATTAGTTATTATTTTTCCTTATGTTTTATTGAACCTGTGGGTTTGCTTTAGAAATAAAATGTGTAGAGATGAGTAAAAATTATGTTATAAAAAGAATTAAAATGTTTTAAAACAACTTCATTAGATGAGAATTTAGATAAATAATGAATACTTAATTAAAAATGGTTAAGTCTAAAATTAATATGTGTAACTCATTAAATTTCAAAGATTACATTCATGAGCCTGTAGTACTTGATTTCCCATGTATTTCCATGTATTCTCTGTCAGTGGAATTAAGCCAAACATTAATAAAAATATTAAATTGATAGATTAAATAAAAGAAAACAAATATGTATGTAGTAAAAGAAAGATCAAAAAATAAACTGAGAAGCCAGAAGTGTTAAGCAAGCTGACTTTAGATGCAGAGCATTAGAATTGTCATGAGCCCTGTGTGTGTGTGTGTGTGTGTGTGTGTGTGTGTGTGTGTGTGTGTGTTAGTAGCCAGTGATCCTAAATGCAAAGGCAATATTGGAAAGCACCAATTAGGTAGACCTAAACTGCTAAATAGGAGGATCTGTTGGATTATAACTGGGCATGCTTGGGGCTTTTGTATTCCTGACCAGCTGTAGTTTCATTTGGGGTATAGCCATTTGGAAAGGTTTATCTTGTACAGGTGCACAAGACAAAAGGTTGGTCTGTTTTTACACCTGTGTGAACATTTCTGAAGCCAATATAGAAAATGTTAAAATTTGATTTGTGACAATTTACTATTTTCAGGAGAGATAAGGTTTAGAATGTAGTTCTGTGGCACAGCACTTGCCAAACATTCACAAGACTGTAGGTTCAATCCCCAGTGCTGTTCAAAAAAGAAATTTTCAAAATATTTTAGGACTGTCTTGGCTAACCTACCACAGAGCTATTTGCACATCAGTTGTTTATTTTGCACTCGATTTGTGATATCAAGGAAATGGAAGCAAACTGGGTGTCCACCAGTAGATGAATGTATAACAAAATGTGCCACAAAAATACTGAATATTATTTAACTGTTAAGAAAAATGAAATAATGAAAATTGCAGGAAAATGAATGAATTTTGAAAGCATTATGTTAAGTGAAATGACCCAACTCTTGTAGAAAAATACCATATGTTCTCCCTCATAAGACTAGAGTGTATATGATTTTGTGTGTGTGTGTGGTGAGTTTGTGGTGTGTGTGAGTGTGTGTGGTATGTGTGTGAGTGGTATGTGTGTGTGGTGTGTGTGTGTGTGTGGTGTATGTATGAGTGTGTGTATGGTGTGTGGGGTGTGTGTGTGTGTGTGTGTGTGTGTGTGTGTGTGTGTATGAGTGTGAAAGCAGGTGTAAATGTGGGTAAAATTTAGGATGAAGACCAAGAGAAGATAATATGAAGCCATAAGGAGAGATAAAATGAAGAAAGAAAATCATGTGGGTCATGAAAAAAATATAAAAAGCTCTTTTTTCCCTAGCTTTAACTTGATCATAGTTTTTTTTTCTTTTCTATGGCAGATGAGTGAATAAATATTTAATTGACAAAGTGTGAAAGCTGACATGAAGCTCTATGGTTTCCAAATAACCATTCTAACCATGTAAGTTAACTAGGGCATATAGTGTTTTGGACTGAGCAAGTGCCTCAGTGGCTTCCTTACATTAGCTGTAGAGTGTTTTTATTTGTGTGTTAATTAAAATAAAGCAACATAAAATTTGTTTGCATATTTTTATCCTAAATGTTCATATTGTCAAACAATCTTACAGCATGAATTCATTGTATCATATCATGGATTCCCCCTTCTTGGGGGAATTTCACCATAGTGAATGCTGTAAAGTGACAACACACAAAATTCCTGGTATACATGTTTGACCATAAAACCATTTGTACCTAAGGCCTAAAGAATAATTACTGGGATATGGACAGAGAAGGTTAGAATGGAAGCAGGTAAATGGTTTCTACAGCAAAAGAAAATGGCTGTGTCTGAAAGGGAACAGCATAGACACTTTTTGTACAGTAGCTATTGGTGAAGACATGCCCATTTTGCTAGAAAAAGGAGGGGGGGGCAGGGGAGAAACCACCAGAACCAGATCACTTATAAAAGAGCCTTTTCCAAGGGAAGCCCTCTTAACACTCAATTACTAGGGCTGGCTGTACAGGCCTGCACTTTTCTCCTGCCTTTGGAAAGCCGCTGCCCAAGGGATAGAAGAAGAATGGCCCAGAATTCAACTCAGCTATGCTTTTGTTTACTTTTTGCTAAGAGATGTTAGGTGCCCAGCTTTCCTCTAAAATGTTCAGTGCCAAATAATCGACTACCAAGACCAAACCATAGGTGTTTCTCATTTGCATTTCAAAATGTGTGAGTATCCATCATTATGTTGCCATTGGTTTATGGTTCAATGCAGTATGCTTCATTTCTGTTTGAGTAAATCAGTTTGGAACCCAAAATTTTTTAGTGGTATTTTGTTTTTGAGAAGTGATGACAGTGTGGGGGACATGCTCCTTACTGGTGGTTTTCATATTGTGACCATTGTCTCTCATCTGCCTATAACTCCAGCTCCAGGGTATCTGTTGCCCAGTTCTGCACTCCCATCTGCCATATACGTACTTGAAGACAGCCATATACATACTTGAAGACATATACAAACACAAAATACATTAAGTAAAAGAACTTGGTTTAATGTTGGTAGAGATTCAGGTGTTCTTGGAAACTGAAGAATGAGCCTAGATGAGCAGAGTGGTCTGATGATGGCGTAAGTACATGCAATGAGAAAGGGTTCCCATGCTTGGCCTCCATGCCCTAAGGTCAGCTTATGACAGTAGGAGACAGCTTATTCTTGAACTCTCTCCAGCAGGCACAATCTGTACCATATCAGCTGATTGGAAACAGGCAGGAATGTGGTCCCAATACTCGTAGATTTCTTTAAAAGAGAAACCTGAAATAGCTCGATCTTTTAAAAAATCATTTTTTTAATTTAAACCCCAATTCAATTATGAAGTAAAGCATGTGCACAAATATACATTCACACACATACCCACATCCACTGAGATAACACCATGGTCCCAACACCATGTTTGTAAAAGTTGTTAGCATAGACCTGTGAAGCCATACACTATCACTGTAAGAAATCCAATACACCCTTTAAATAAAAGGGACATAAATCAACAGACTACCTTGTATTCAAGTATTTGTTTGTGTATAAAGTAGCTATACTGAGAATCATGTAGTTCCCCTGTCCTGGGACTCCTGCCTGCCCTGGGTAAGCATCTAGAATTACAGTGATGAACAATCCAAGTTCCATAATCAAGCATCCCCAAATTGGAGAGAAAAAAAATAAATCAGTATATTTCTGTTCATCAAAACACTAGAATCTTAAGACCAATGGGAACAATTGAATGTGGTAGAATTCCACATTTTTAAGGGTACAGAAAATAGTTAAGAAATTATTAGTCCTCTTTTATACTATGTATATTTACATATACTATGTAAATATGCCCAGCTATCTTGTCCAAACTTTATTTTAACTTAGGCAAACGATGTAGAACCTTATCATGAAAGTATATCTCAGTGACTTCTAAAAGAACTGTCAGAAGCCTGAGTTTGACTGAAGTACTCTTAGTACATAACACTTTCTACATAATATTTAAGTATGCAGAATTTTAAAATACAACAATAAATATGATTATTTCTTTTAAATGAGCTTTCTTTCAGATAGATGTCTGTATAGATGCATTTTCATCTACACTTTATTTGATTTCTTTTGCCACTAAAGACCATTTTATTTTTGCTACAAAATAAATCTTAGTGCTAGCCACCTTTTTTCCCCCTGGCTGTGAACTATGCAGAATCTGCAAATAAGTCACTTCTGTGAACAAACTGTCTGAAGTTCCAGAATGCTTTGCATGTGATAATATTCCCACTGTTCATGGTTCTGTGTAATTTATTCACCAAAGTAGTCACTAAAGGTCTCAACATTTGAGTTCTGTTGAATGTGAAGACATTCTGGAAGAGCTCTTTGATTTCTATGTCTTCAACACTTCCCTTTCAGGCAGCTTCCTCAAGAGTTACAATGTGGGGAGTAAAGAGGAAGCTCAGAATTGCTCTTCAGATGTTCCTTGGCCTTTCTAGGTGGAATAACAGTGTATTCATTGGTGATAACCATCTCAATGCATGAATGAGGTAATGAAGTATTGGTTGCACTAATGAGACAGGACGCTCCAAAGACCTCTTGGCTGTTTTGTTAAGTAAAACCACCACCTTCAAACATAAAAAAAAAAAAAAGTTGGTTGAAATGGCTTCTGTCAAAAATAAACACCTCAGTTATTTCACGGCAGGTGTTATGACAGAATAGAAAGGACTGGAATTTCCTATAACTGTGGTTGGCTTTAAAGAACACAATTTAAAACACATCTTTCATCACTGTAATAATATGGTAATGATTAAATTCACCTGCCAAGGCCCAAGGCATCTGTTTGTTTCATGGGAACGTCCAAGTATCTTGTGTACAGACTTGCTCAAGTGGGAGTTCGCGATTGCAAGAACAGTAAACTGCAGCTTATCTCTCACAAGCAAGGAATGGTATGTTCTCCTTAGTCAAGAAGTCTCATTGGAAAACTGTTGCACATACCACACATTTTAATTTTTAAGGAGTAAACTTTGGTACTAGCATGAAAGTCCTGTTCACAATGCCCATTATTTTAAAACAAGGGTAGATATTTAAGTCCTCTATTCCCCAAAGCTTTGGATGTTTTCCCATCCTTGACCAGAACTTACTCATGGGCCCTTCCAACTGTAGTTCTCAGACTGGAGCTGTCCTAATTCAGAGACTGCATCTGAATGTATGTTTTGCCTCAATTGCTTTATCAAGCCCGAATTCTTTCTGAGCTGTTCTCAGTCTGCCTGGATCCTTGTTCAACCAGTTTAAGCTTCAGTGTTTGGATTGATAATTGCATAAAAACTGACCTTTCCTGAACTATTAGTGACTGAAAGAGCTTGATTTTGCCCCTTACACTTTGATTGGACTATATGATCTGGAATCGAATAATTACATAAGCTTGTGTAATGAAGAGAGCTAATGTGGCATCTGTTTGCTAAATTCTTCATTTCTATAAACACAGTAGTTGCATGATTGAGAGCCCCTTATATTTGGGGCATGGACTTTGTGCTTTGTAAAAGCATTCATTGAAAGCACACACATATTTTGGTAGATATTATAGTATAATATTATTCAGCCTTGAAAAGCAAATCTCCATTTGCAATATTTGAATGAGCCTGGAGGACATCATGCTAAGTGAAATAAAGCACATATAGGAATATTATTAATCTAAGTAAGTCACTCACTGAAACAGAATATGAGGGGGTGTACCAGGGTGCCTGTAGGGAACGGGTGGAGAAAATGGGGAAAAGTTAGTAATATGCAATGATAGCTTAAGTTCTGGAGACCTAATATTTAGTATGGTGACTCTAGTTAATCATAATGTTTATATACTTGAAATTTTCTGAGCAAATTTATGGATTCTCTACCCAAAGTAGGTAATTACCTGACATGATAGATATGTTAATTAAATTGTTGGTAGGAATCATTTCAAACCAGTGCTTGTAAAATCTATATTTCCTCCACCATTCTGTTCTCTCCTTTAATTTTTTTATCTTATTGTTTATTTTGTGTATGCATTTGTGTCTGCCTGTGGGTATGAGGAGGAGAAAACTGGGAATATGTGTTAAGATAAAGGAGTGTGCAGCTGTTTGACAGGACAAATACTCTCTAAGCTCATGCTACAGAAGAATTCCCTCTACGGGGTTTCCTTCTTATCCCTACAGGATCCTTTTATGGTGCATCAGAATCCCCATAGAGAATCCTATAGAATATTACCGTTTAATTCAGGCACACAAGCATTGATTTATCTGGTATGTGATAGATACCAAGGTGTGCCCATGCAAATTAATAGTGAGTGGCAACAGAAAAACAAAAATGCTGTCTCATCACTGAGGTTTTTATCCAGAGTAACAGAGAAAAACAAACAGCATTACTGATGCATGGCATGGACAATTAATTATAAAGCAGGGTATAGGCATTAGTTAGTATGATATATACATATACATTGAAAGTGTTAGATATTCAAGGCACACCCTCGAAAATTTAGGAAGCTTGATGAAATGAAATGTACTTGCTTTAGTGTCGGGGAGGAACAAGTCCAGTGAAGGATTTCAATTGCTACCCTTGCTATTTACTTATTTAATCTTCAATGTTTATAAAGGAAGAGCATCTTAATTATAAGTAGTAGTTTGTTGTAGCTGTTAGAATACCATGAGCTGTGTGTCTTAGGGCAACAGAAATTTATCATTTCACAGTTTTGGAGACCAGAGTGGCAGTATTGTTGAAGGACACTTCCTTGCCTCTTAGTAGTAGTTTTCTGAAAAGCTTTGTTTCCCTTGCTTGGAGATTAATCACTCCATCCTCTGGCTCATATAGTGTTCCATGTAGGTGTGTCTTTGTCTGAGCCCAGTTGTAGTGGATTAAGATCCACAACTTTACTATAGGCAAAAATATTGTCTCCAAATAAGGTCACATTCTGAGGTAGGTACTAGGGGTTACGATTTCAATATTCCTTTTGTAGCATGGAATCTTGCAGACAAAAGCATTTACATAGGTATCCAGTGAGCACAGATTATGTGAAATACCTTGTTCTGGGTGGGGAAGCTGGGGTGGGAACAGAAAACAGGGATGATCCAATCATACTGTTCTTTTTTTCCTTTTAAATATCTTCTGTCAGATTATATTAATTATCGAAAACAATAAATCTCACTGTGACACATTAATACATATATACAATTTGCTTTCATTATATTCATCAACCTCTTTTTGCCTTTTATTCCTTCTCTCTCCAGGCCATTTTCTCTTTCTTAACAAGCTCCCTATAGCCTCCATTTTTCTTTTCTTGTTTCTTTATGACAAAACAAAAAATGCAACACTTGAATTTCTGTGTGTAGCTTACATTGTTTAACAGAAATCTAGTTCTATCCATTTTCTTACAAATAATATAATTTCATTGTTTATGGCTGAGTAACATTCTATTGGTAATATATTTTATCCATCAATCAATCTATTGATGGGAACCTAGTTTAGTTCCTTAATTTGGCCATTGTCAATAGTGCCACAATAAGCACAAATGTGCAAGAATCTCTATTGTATGCTAAGATTCATTCAGTTACAGAACAAGGAGTGGTCTAGCTGAATCATATGACAGTTCTATTTTTAGTTTGTGCAAGAACATTTATTCTAATTCCCATAGTAGATATAGACTCAGGTAAAGTAGTATTTCAATGTTGTTTTAATTTGAATTTTTCTCATTTCAAAAGATCCTGGAATTTTTTCCATGTATTTATTCAATACTTGTATTTTTTTTCCTTTGAAAAGTATATTCCTAGTTCTTTTGTTCATTTATTGATTGAATTTTTTCTTTTATTATTTAATTCTCCATGCATTCTAGATATCAGTCTCCTGTCATATAGATAGATAGCAGGTGTATGTTTTAAGCTGTCGCTTCCCTCTGCTGTGAACAGTACTGAGCTGAAGCCTTTCAACTTGATTGTCAGGCGCGCCCCATCTCTCACTACATTCGGTTTTTGATATGTAATTTTGGACTTCTTTAAGATTGCTACAACAGTGAGAAAAGTCAAAATAGCTCCTAATAAAAGCATAGAAGCCTCTATATTAACCTCCCAAAATAGCAACATTCCTAAGCCAAAGTCCAGAAAAAACATACCTCTCCGAATTTACCACCCTGCAGTTCTGAATCCGCCTCGTTAGAGGGGTCTCCGAGGTGCTGGAAATGTTCACATGTTCCCGGGTTTCGGCACCATATGTCCCGCGCCCGCTCTGTATTTCTCGCCAGCAAGAAATCATACGTAGGACACTCGGATCCTTCTGCAGGAAAGCTTTAATGCGTCTTGAGAGGAGAGCATAAGCTTACCAGAGCGGAGACCCCAAGCCAAGAATCCCGTCCCCTAATAAAGGCTGGCAGCCGCCACCTGGGACGTGTTACCCTATGATTGGCTGCAGCTCATCAGGCCATATGACGCCACGGAATAGGCAGAGATCAAGGAATGGAAATTTACCCAGCGCCTGCGCAATAATCTTGTTTACATTCGGTGCCTGCCGGATGCAGGCGCCATCTTGTAATGGAGAATGCAGGGACGGCTCCCTACACTTGATAGTATTTTTTACTAAGATGTTTGTGTGTCCTATTCAGAATGTTGTTTCCTTGCCCATATTTGAGATGTTCCCCTGTATTTTCCTTTAGTATTTTTTAAGCTTCAGGTTTTAGAGTAAATTTGGGTTTTGTTGTTTTTCTGTTTTTCTGTCCATTTTATTGATAATTACCATTTTTTATTTGTTCAAATTAGGAACAAACTTGCTTACCATGTCAATCCCTTCTTCATCTCCCTCCCCTCCTCCCAGTCCCCCAGGCCCCCACCTCTGCCCCCCTCTGTTCCCCAGGGAGGGTAGGACCCTCCATGGGGTCTCCCCAAAGTCCACCACATCATCCTGGACCGGGTCTAGGCCCTCCCCCATGTGTCCAGGCCAAGAGTTCATCCCTTCATGTGGGATGAGCTCTCAAAGTTCCTTCTTACACCAGGGAAAAATACTGATCCACTATCAGGGGCCCTTACACTGGCGAGGCCTCCTCATTGACATCCAGGATTCTGGATTAGTCCCGTGTTGGCCTGCCAGACAGCAGTGTGGATCCATGTGCTCCCCCTTGTACAGGCCAGCTGTTCCTGTGGAATTCATCAGCCTGGTCCCGACCCCTTTGATCTTCATTCCTCCCTGTCTGCAACTGGGTTCCAGAGATCAGTTCAGTGTTTAGCTGTGGGTGTCTGCCTCTGCTTCCATCAGCCACTGGATGAAGGCTCTAGGATGGCATATAAAGTAGTCATCAGTCTCATTATAGGGGAAGGGCATTTAGGTTATCCTCTCCACCATTGCCTAGATTGTCGGTTGGTGTCATCCTTGTAGATCTCTGGAAATCTCCCTAGTGCCAGATCTCTCCTCAGACCTCCCATGCTCTTGGATAGGTAGAATCTACATAGTAAAAATGGCAATCTTGCCAAAAGCAATCTACAAATTCAACGCCATCTCCATCAAAATCCCAACACAGTTCTTCACAGACCTTGAAAGGACAATACTCAACTTTATATGAAAAAAACCAAAAAACAAAAAACAGGAGAGCCAAAATAACCCTGTACAATAAATGAACTTCTGGAGGCATCACCATCCCTGACTTCAAGCTCTATTATAGAGCCATAGTCCTGAAAACAGATTGGTATAGGCACAAAAATAGACATATAGATCAATGGAATCAAATTGAAAACCCTGATATTAACCCACACACCTATGAACACCCGATTTTTGACAAAGAAGCTAAATCTATACAATGGAAAAAAGAAAGCATCTTCAACAAATGGTGCTGGCATAACTGGATTCGGACATGCAGAAGATTGCAGATAGATCCATATCTATCACCATGCACAAAATTTAAGTCAAAATGGATCAAAGACCTCAACATAAATCCAGCCACACTGAATCTTCTAGAAGAGAAAGTGGGAGATACCCTTGAAAAAATAGGTACAGGAGATCGCTTCCTGAACATTACACCAGTAGCACAGACATTGAGATTTACAATTAATAAATGAGACCTCCTGAAACTGAGAAGCTTCTGTAAGGCAAAGGACAGTAAGACAAAACAACAGCCCACAGAATGGGATAAGATCTTCACCAACCCCACATCTGACAGAGGGCTGATTACCACAATATACAATGAACTCAAGAAGCTAGCCACCAAAACAACAATCAATGAATGAAATTAAAAAGTGGGGTGCAGAACTAAATAGAGAATTCTAAACAGAGGAATCTAAAATAGCTGAAAAACACTTAAGAAAGTGCTCAAAATCCTTAGCCATCAGAGAAATGTAACTCAAAACAACTCTGAGATACCATCTTACACTGGCCAGAATGGCTAATATAAAAAACACCAATGACAATCTATGCTGGAGAGGATGTGGAGAAAAAGGAACCATGCCTCCATTGCTGGTGGGAGTGCAAACTTGTAAGACCACTATGGAAATCAGTATGGTGTTTGCTCAGGAAAATGGGAATCAGTCTACCTCAAGATCCAGCAATTTTCTGTTGGGAATATACCCAAATAACGTTCAGACAACAAGGACACATGTTCAACCATGTTCATAGCAGCATTGTTTGAAATAGCCAGAACCTGGAAGCAAACTAGATGCCCCTCAACTGAAGACTGGATAGAGAAAATGTGGTACATTTACACAATGGCATACTACTCAGTGGAAAAAAGCAATGGAATCTTGAAATTTGCAGGCAAATGGACGGAACTAGAAGAAACCATTCTGAGTGAGGTAACCCAGTCACAAAAAAGAAAACATGGTATGTACTCACTCATATATGGATTTTAGATATAGAGCAAAGAAGTAGCAGCCTACAATGCACACCGACAGAGAAGCTAGGAAACAAGGATAACCTTAAGAGAGACATGCATGCCCCCCGCCCAGAAAGGAAAGGGACAAGATCTCCTAAGCTAATGGGGAGCATGGGGGAGAGGAGAGGGAGTTAGAAGAAAGAGAAGGGGAGAAAAAGGGAGAAGAGGTCTCCGCAGAAGCAGCCAGAGCTCTCAACCACTGAGCCATCTCTCAAGCTCCATTGAATGTATTTTGAATAAAATCAAAATACTGTTTGTTTGATCAGAGGGCTCATATTTGTGTATATAAAACATACTGACTTTTACATGTTGATTTTATATTATTGCTACTTGTTGAAAATATTATCTCTAAAAAAGTCTTTGATGGAGTTTTCTGAATCTTTTAAGGACAAGGTAATATTGTCTGTTATTAGCTATAATTTGACTTCTCCATTCACTCTTAACCACCTTTCTGTTTCTTTTGCTGCTTTACTCCTCTCTGTGAAAAGTCAAGTATTTCATTCAGTAGGAACTTGTTTATTATTTTAAGTAAATATTGTCAACTTTTCTTCATTCGGTAGAATGCTGGCTGTGGTTTTTTTCCCACATAGAGCCTCTATCAAGTCCATGTATCATACTTTAGTCCTAGCATGTTTTTAGAGAATTTATCATGGAGAGCTGTTGAACAAACACTGCCTAGTGCTTTTTGGCATTTATTTAAGTGATCATGGGATTTTGGTCCTAATTATGCAGATGATCTACTTGTTTTGGAATGAAAACATCGTGATCATAGATATACTATCCTCTTGATACTTTGTGATATTTAGTATGTAAGTAATTTGATAAAGACTTTGCATCCATGTTCATCAAAGATATGGCTTATTATTTTCTTAGAGTCTTAGTGTTCTATTGCTGTGAAGAGATACCATCAATAAGGCAACTTATAGAAAAAAGCATTCACAGGGGTTAGTCCATTATCATCATAGCAGAGAGAATGGTGGCAGACAGGCATGGTGCTTGAGTAGTAGTTGAGAGTTACCTTCTGATAAACAGACAGCAGAGAGGGCAGAGAGGGAAGGAGAGAGAGACAAACAGAGACAGTAAGAGAGACACACACAAAGAGGGGGACAGAGACAGTGACATACTCATAGAGATATATGAATATTAATTGGTCCAGCATGGCTTTTGAAACCTCAGAGCCCACTCCCAGTAACACATTTCCTCCAACAAGGCCACAACTTCTCATCCTTCTGAAACAGTTCATCAATTGGGCACTATGCATGCAAATATGACCCTACAGGGTCCATTTTGATTCAAAATACCACACTTGACTTATGCCATTATCCTGTTTTAGTATTAGGGTAATACTAACTTCACAAAATAAGTTTGAAAAGGTTCCTTCCCCTTTAATTTCACGAAATAATTGAAGGTTATTTGGTAGTTTTCTTTCTATAAGTCTAATAAAATTCAGAAATCACTATGTTCTATTGTGAAATTTTGATAGGAGATTTTTATTATTACATCAACCTCATTTATTCCTATTTATCTGTTGTTTTCTTTTTATACTTTTGTGATTTAGTTTTGGTAGGCTGTACATGTCTAGAAATATATCCATTTCTTCTGGTTGTGCCACCTTGTCAGGATATGTAATTTTTTAAATATTTCAAAGTGACCATCTATTTTTCAAAGACAACTATTATAATTTACCCCATTGTTAATTTTGTTTAATTTGTGTCTCCTCTTTCTAATTAATTTGGATATAGATTTATCAATCTTGCTAATCTTTTTTTTTAATGAATCAGTCTCCCCTTCATTGTTTTATACATCATAAATATCCAGCATTTTAACATTATGATATAATGTCATCTACAGCTATATTGAGCATCATTCATAGCTCCTGTGACATGGACAACTTGAGGACTATACAATATCATAACACAAAATTATAAAAAGTTGTATTCATTTATGATGTGTCAAGATATGAGTGATTATTTCAACTTTTTGCATTTGTTCATGTGTAACACAAATAACAAAAGATCCAGAGACAGATACTGGGTTTCAAACTGAAGATAAAAGAAGCAAAGCAACCAGCCACTAGAGAATTCTCACCTCTACCAATGCTCAGACAGAAGGGGCAACACACTGAGCCTCTGATGTCATCTCCAGATTGAACTGCTCTCCACCTGGCCTCAAAACCCTAGACTGCAATGCTCTCTTCAGTGTGTCTGGAGACTAATTGCCCAACAGTCGCTTTGCTTCTTTCTTATATACCTCTCTAGTTCTGGCTATTGTGGCTGGCTTTGCATTCTCATCTCCAGTGGCTTTATTAGATCATAAACAATATATCACCACATTCATGCTTGTCTTATTGGCCTATAATAGGACCTATTTAAGAGAAAGTTAAATAATCTGTGCAAATGAAGGTTTATTCTGTAGTTATTAAATAGAACATTCTGAATATATGTTGAGTCTATTTGATTTGCAGTGTAGTTTAACTCTCAGATTTATTTATTGGGGTTTTGTCTAGGTGCCTTATTTATTGATGAGAGTAGACATTGAAGTAGTCTGGTATTATTGTATTATCTGTTTATGTTCAGTAATACTTGTGTTTTGAAGTTGGGTATAACAGTGTTTGATGCATATGAATCTACTATCATGTTTTCTTGTTATGATACTCCCCTAATAGCGATTTTTTTGTCTCCTTTAAAGTTTGTCTTAAAGTCTTCTTTGCTTGGTAATCATAATAGCAACTCAAATCTGTATAAATCTGAATCCATTTGCTTTGAATATCCTTTCTTATCACTTTATTATAGGTATGCGTTTGTTGATGAAGTGAGTTTCTTGCAGGCAGTAAAGAGTTGGCATTTTGTTTCTCATCTAACCAAACAGTCTATGTGGTTTATTTGGACAATTAAGACCATTTACACTGATAATTATAAATAAGGTGTATGAAATAATTCACCCTTTTTTTCTGTTTCTCTGATGTTTGATACTTTCCTCATTCTCATTTGGTTATGCTTCTAATGGATTTTTTTCCCCAGTTCTCTAGTTGTTCTACCTTTGATTTTTGTATTTAAGACTTTTTCCATTATATTTCTCAGTACTCACTTAGCGATCTTGATATTATTTAGTTACAGTTTTATTGGTGCTAAATACACATACTACTTCTCCACTTAGGTAGCATTATTCTTACGGATGCAGCTTACTTACTTAAAAGGACTTAAAGCAGGTAGTATGATATGAGATTAAATCATTGAACATATTAAGGATGTGTTCTACATCTAAGTAACAGTTCCCATATCCTAATATACATATACATGCAATACACAGATACATATAGGGAAGCTTATAAAATAGATTTCAAACATCCTTGGCATTATCCTTTGTCCAATTCCCTCCTCCAACCTGTACTCCCACTACTCTTCCCATGATTTCCTCGGGGGTGGTTTACAGCAAAGAGTGGATATTCATTTCTTCTGCCCATCTACATTTCCTTCAGTGTCTTCTTGAATTTTTGCCCTGTGAAAGAGCAAAAACTGGGGAATAGTTACCTTTTCTATGCTTTTCTGTTGCCTGCCTGTTTGTCAGTGTAAGATGTTTATGAGCAGAGAAGATAGGATTGGCTTTGTTTTTGTGTTCCCTAGTACAAGGTAGAATGAAACCAAATTTCCCTTATCTGAGGTTTTCTCTCATTGGACTGCTAGTCAGGACTGGCACTAAAGTCCACTATGGAGGTAGATTCTAGGTGTCCTGTTGACCTGCACTGGAGGCACAACAACAAACCACAGTGGGTAGAAGGTGTTATAAGAGATGCATTCTTTCTCCCACTAAGGACTAGGGGTTTATGAGTTCTAGCACCATCATATGACTGTAATCAATCATGCCTTAACTGTTTCCTGACACTCTAGACTGGCCACAAAGCTTCCAGTCTCAAAAATAATGTGACACATACTCAGAACCTTTTATTCAAATCCCACTTTTTTTTTTTCTATAGTTTGCTTTAGTAGCACTCCACTAGAGCCACTCTGGATCAAAAAATCAGATTTAGCTGGGACAATGCAGCAATGTTTGGTATGAATTCTAAATAAAAGGAAAATGTAGGAGATTGGCTTTCTGAAGTTGTCAGCTCGCTGTCAAGCTTCTCAGGATGACTGTGAGGTAGAGTGCCATTTGTCAGAGAAATGGAGAGTGCTTGTAAAGACGGGCAGTTTAAATATCTCCTATATCAGCCTTTCTTCTTCATCTGTTTCTGTGTCAGTTTTTCTCCATAAGGTTACTCACTCTTGTCTCCAACTCTTTTCCTCTGCTTTGTCATCATGGGCTCATTGCCTATGTCCGGTTCTCCACACCTGTTGCAATAACCAGAGGCTGTACCACTCTCCAAGTCTGCCTAATCCTGAGCCTTCATGTTTCTTCTTAGTCATCTGTCTCTCAGAGGAACTGTTTTCTGCCTGTTTCTACTTTAAGCTGCCAGGAAGTTAAAATATGCTACTTTCCTCTAATCCTCCATTTTGGCTCCTCTAACTGCTCTGTATTCTTGGCAAACATTTATTCTAGGGAGAAAGATGGATATGCATGCAGTTAGCTGTTTGTTAGCAGAAATAACTTAAATGCTAAAGTTTCTTTGTTGCTGAAGTCAGGGACTACTTCTCTTAGATAGTAGGAAGAATAGCCGTTAACCATGGACATGTAGCTTACTTAGGAAAGTGTCTTAAAGCAGATGGTTTGATATAGAATTGAATCCAGACTCTTCCTCATATATTCTACCTCTAAATTAAATTCCTTAAATCCTGCCTATCATCACTTGGTAATGTAGTTTATTATATCTCATTTTTTATTTTGAAGTTTATATACCTTTCCTTATATATCAGGGTTGGATGCAGTTTTCCCTTTTCTTGGTAGGGATTGGGCCACAGGGTCAGGACATATGTTTCATTGTGTAGTGCAACCAGGCCTCCAACTCACAATCCTCTTGCTTCAGCTTTCCAAGTGCTGGGATTCCAAGTAGATAGCACCATGCCCAACTTGCTGTGTTTCTGTTTGGTAGAAGGCAAGTTGGAAATGTGAGGCGTGCAAGCCTAATTGACCAGAAAATATAGCAATTACTTGTAACTGGTTGTTTCCACTCAAGGAAATGGGATAGCTTGTAAAGTTAAATGTGCTGTACCTGTGTCAGTGGGGTATTTACTGTAGATGCTGGTTGTATAGCCAAACACAATCAGATATATCTTGCTCAGGACAAAACTAGAAGAAACAATGATCCTGATCTATTCATAAGTGGCTTTGTTCCTGATCACTGGGAATAGATTAACTCAGTCAGATTTTAGATGACAGATACTTTTCCAAGATAGATTTAAAAATGTGCCCTTTCCCCATAGCAGTAAAAAACATACAGGGTTCTTGGTGTAAATCATCATCATGACATTATGTAAGATTTATAAAACTGTCTAAAGGTTGTTGCAGGGCTGTGGAAGCTCCTCAGGTGCCTTTTGGCTCCACTGATCAGCAACCACACTATTGAGGAGACAGGAAGGAGCCATCATCACCCCAGGTGTGTGTCTTCCCACACCTGCCATTCTGGACTCAGATGAGAGAATTTCAGTTGTAAGAGTTAGTCATTATTACCCAGGATTTCTATAGAGAGCTTTATGTCCTTTTGCAAAACTACAGCATGTGATTAAATTTCCCTCTTGGGCTTTTATTATAATAAAGCCACATACCCCCCTCCTCTTAAGATTGGTAGCTTTTGAGGTGGAAGATAACCTAAAGAAAATTCTTTCTCACTTTAATTTTTTCCCATAAGATTTTTCCACATTTAGGACCAGGGGAAATCTATCTTTTTTGCCTCATATTTTTCTTACACTGTTAAATATTTTAGCTTAGACATAGACTGTGCTGAAACTGTACCCCCCAACTTCAAACTTAATTTTCTTCCAGAAAAAGTGCTTCTATTAATTCTCTAGTTATAGAATGTCTAGCTAAGACATTACCAGCGAGCTTCTATTCCATTTGTTGAAACCTAATATTTATAGGAAACAGCTCATTCAGTGCTTTTCTCCTAAGACTGGAGAGGTCAAATCTTTATAAATTTAAAACAACTTATACCCCTACAAAAAAAAATCCACCATGCTGTTGAGGAGTGTTCCATGATGTCAGATGACAAGAGTGGAAGTCAGAATAATGAAGAAGAAGAAGAAGAAGAAGAAGAAGAAGAAGAAGAAGAAGAAGAAGAAGAAGAAGAAGAAGAAGAAGAAGAAGACAATTGAGACCTTTGAATTCCTTGTGAGATTAAAGTTGGTGTCTTTTGTTTTTAGTTATAAGCATCTTTACTCCTTAAAGTGCAACCTCATCTTAGAAAATCCAAGTAGCTGAAAATGAAAGTCAGCTGCCTTTAGAAGTTACACAGTATTTCTTTTTTGTTTGTTTGTTTTTTTGAGACAGGGTTTCTCTATGTAGCTTTGGAGCCTATCCTGGCACTCACTCTGGAGACTAGGCTGGCCTGGAACTCACAGAGATTCACCTGCCTCTGCCTCCCTAGTGCTTAGATTAAAGGCATGAGCCACCAATGCCCGGCTGTTAAACAGCATTTCAAGACCTTCCTTAAAGCCTGTGGTAGGCCCCCTTTATCTCTTCTACTGTAGCAGATGCTCACAGTGGAAGGAGACACTGAAATTCTTTTATATTATCCTCTGCTCCATAAATGAATCACAGTCCCAAGAATACTACATCTCTCAAAACAGCTTCTCAAACCACTGGAGAGAACTACAGGTCATTTCATTTTATGATTATCAGTAAATGTCCCAGATGAAAGTAACTTCTGCAGTCATCATTAAGTCTATGGTGTCTACGAAAGATTAGATAGTAGAAAATTTGTTTCATTTATGCATTTTTATGTTAGTCTTTAAGGATTGAACCCAGGTCCACATACATGCTAAAATGTATACTTTCTCACCGAGTTATGCCCTGAACCCCTATTATTTCTTAAAAACCATGTCCCTACTGGCCCATGACATATTCAATTAGCACACCACTCAATTTTTTATAATTAATATTTTTAGCTCAAAATAAAGAAATATTTGTTAATATCTACACAAATAAAGAAAAGTACAAAAATAACGTTAGTAGCCCAGCCAGCAAATTAACAGGCAGTGTTGCTTTTCTGAAGTGGGTGTCACTGGGTGTGGTGGGGCACCTGGCAATGCTTCCTTCTGTCAGGAGCTCTAAGAAAGGGTCATACCTCACAGCATGATGGGTCAGAACAGTCAGCTGTGGATGTGTTTCTCTCAGAGAGGAAGTGCCTTCACTCCACTTATTTTCAAGTGGCATCCTCATAGCATGCTGAGGGTGACAAGTACGAAATACAAAGCCCCACAGAAGTATCGCTGTGTGCTGTGAGTGACAGGTAGTTCGTTGTGCAGCAGACGTATCCAAAATGGATTAACGTGTAAGCCAGGCCCTTTCACTTATATCCTCTCAGGAGGATTGACAAAGCAGTGTGTGGGGCTTGTCCCTAGACCTGCTGACTCTTCTGCCACCTTTGAGTTGACATCAGTTTCTGATCTGGAGAGCATGTCATTTGGGGTCAGTTGTTGTGCTGTTCAGTGATGTCTTGTAAGGGGTTCCCTGTGATGGAGGAACAGAGAAGGGGGGTGGGCTTGTGAGAGTTCAGAGTAGACTATTACCTAATGTCATCTGTGCCTTTTGAAATTGGTATTTCTGATCATAATGACTTACTATATTACTAACAAATACTGCCTTTATTGCAGTCCATATATAACACTCAGAATTGTAAGGCCCCGGGGGTAGGAATCATACAGTGTTCTTTGTAAATCCAAGTCTTTTCTGCCTTTTACCATAGCTGGGGACTTACCATGCCACCCAGGAAATATGTAGCCATGTGCACCCAGAAGAGGGCATTCTCATGACTTACTCCTTTGTAGAAGAAGCTTTCTTCTGGCTAGCAGCAGCATGATTTCATTCTAGCCTCTTCTGTGAGGATACTGTTCATCTTGAGCTGCTGATGAAGTCATAACAATGTGGTTGAGCTAACCAGCATATTCAATGTGTTGGACATATTGTTTGTTCACACTATGGCTCATGTGTTTGTATCAAGGCCTTTCCAGATGTGGCCCTTCCTTCTTGTTCTGAGTGAAGAGGCTTGGAGCCCTATGGGTTGTTGGCTCTGTATTATGACCCAGAGAACACTAATAGCATAAAATGAATAGTAGCAGAGAGGAAAAACTTATAGCTTGCTCTACTGTGGGTATTCCTGTGGTGTGAGGCTGGAAGTTCCTCCCATTGTTTATGTCAGTATTCAAAGACTTTTTCTTACGTGCCTACCAAGTGAGCTCTCATATCTACCATGACATGCTTTCAAATACTTTATTGCTAATTCTTAATTGGCATGTGGGAGTGAAAATACCAGCTATGACTAGCTACCACCAAAGTGAACATTCAGAATTAGCAATGGTAATAGAAGTGTAAGCACACTGAAGCCTTGTCTCAAATCAGCCAGATTTCTCCTTTTCTCTGAGTGGAAGAACTGTCTACATTGTGGCTGTTTGTTTTAATTTAATGACTGAGTAAATGAATATTTAGGCCCCAAACCACTCTAAAGAGCTCATCAAATTAAATTTTCTAAAAAAAAAAAAAAAAAAAAAAAAAAACTACCACCACCACAACAAAAAACACCTGTGACATACTTTGGAGGTCCAAGCATGATAATAATAGGGTGCACAAGCAAACCATGCAGTCCCTGTGTCAGCAGCCCAGTAGCTCTAAGAGCTTCGGGAGTTAGTAGGAAGAAGTAAAACTTTGTTTGTTGCACTCAGTGCTGGAGTCTCTTTCTTTTCCCCTTTGAATGGGAAGGCAGAGTTAGCTGTGTCATATTGAGTCAGTCGGTAATGGGGTCTGCCAGGCGTGGAGGAGATAAAAGCCACCACCTGCCTTGCTTCAGCTCCCCCTGCCCTGCTTCCCAGTCTCCAGTTGTCTGCACAGCTGCTCACAGCCAGTCATTGTTCCACTTCAGAGCTGTTGGGAGCTCAGCTGTCCCAGTCTAACCATCACAACCATTGCTGTTTGAATGAAGCTCTTGGGTGGGTTTTCTGTGCACCTTGGCCATGACCCCTTGACGGGCTGTGTGCCTGTATGTCTGAGCAGAGTCTAAGGAGAAATGGCTCCTGTATGTTCTATGTGCCAGGAAAAGGGGAGCCCACACAACATTCCAGAGGGTGGAGGGCTTTTTGAGCAAAGACAAAAGAGAGAAAGTGTGTTTGGTAATAACTATTTGGCATGGGTCGATTTGGGACTGCACAGTATATAGTTACCATTTTAAGAGTAGAGCCCTCTTCTCTTTATGTTGTCTGGGCTGGACCATTAGAAATAATACATTGCCTCTTGGCAACTGTCATTGGCTCAGGAATAGCACGTGACTTAGGTCAACAAGAGTCCCTGAGACTAATTGCACAGACCTACACAGCAAGCTAGCTCAGACTTCCCCTATCTTCCTACATCTATCCCTCCTTCTCTTCTTCCCTCCCTCCCTGCTCTTCCTCTCTTTCTTTCACAGTGGTGGATATTGAAGTCCAAACACTGCACACCCCATGCAAACACAATAGTTCTGAGCTTGACCTCCAGTTCACATAGACCCAGTTTTGATAAATGGGAAGAATTGTTCCTAGTTTAAGTAGAATTTATAAAGAGGAATAATTAGAAGTAAGAGGAAAGGAATACTTATGTCCAACATATTCTTGCTTGGGTAGGTATGGTGGGTATTGTGGGAAATAACTCAGACCCCATTAATGGAAAATGTGATTATCTCCCAGACTGGTAGATAGTACTCTCTGTCAGCTCCCTTTGGTGACAACCTCTGTCAAAGAGAAACATCTTGCCCAGTGTCATGCCATCTCACTAAGATGCTAGCCCATATCTAGTCTGAAGTAGGAACATGAAGGCCCAATTTCTTTAACACTGTTCAGAACATTCAATTTCTTACAAGATTCAGTGACTCCCTTGAGGCTACAGTGTGGATCCCTGTTTGTTGTTTCTTTTCTGTAGATATAAATCCCAAACTCCCCCTAATGCAGCTTCTGAAAAAAGTGTTAATTGCTGTCCTAAGGCTCAGCCTATAGTACCACACTATGTAGATTGTATTTCCTCCTGTAGGTGGAACTGAGTGTTTCAAGTGCATAGTGAGGACTCCACACAGAGGGATGAGAGTAAACAAAAGCAGGACTTGAAAAGACAATTCATACAATAACATTGCCCTGGAATCTAACTGAGACTCCAAGGACTATTGAAAATCTTGATCACACCCATCCTCTGGGCCACACAGTGTTGAGTTTAGCTATCCGTCAGTTTGTTCAGGAGCCTGGATGTTATTATGTAGCCATAATCTGAATGTCATAGTTTTCCACTGGGCATCAGATACCTTTTAGTGATGCATGGTATTACACTGACCATCTCGTATTCTGCCTTTCTCTCCCCTCATTCTCTAATATGAGGTGTCTTTGGAAGAGAGTCTTTTGCAGTTACCTTCATAATGGCATCAATCTTACCAAACTTAAAATTAAAATGTGACCACAAGTGGCATTTCCCATTCCATTTCAAATATGCAGTGTGGTGAGAATTTTCAGGAAATTAAAATACTGTCTTTAAAGCTGTGCTTTTTATAAGGATGAGAAGGAAATTGCCACACACTAGGATCTGTCAGCTATCAAGATTTTTTTATAGTCCATAAAATATTTGCCTACATTTTTCTCCCATGAAATGTGTTACTCACTGTGATTAAAAACAAACATGTTCACTTTATGTGTAGACACTTTTAATAACTTGAAGTCAGAGGAAATGATCACCAAGGCTCAGATTAATAATGGGCTCAAAGGATGCCCTCATACTCCTGGCAGTGGTCCGTCCCCTAAATTAAGACAGTGGTTTTCATGGGTCTCCTCTTACTGTCTCCCCAAAATAATAATTACATTCTAAACAGATGGTTCTTCAGTTAGATAATTGTGTGCGAACACACACACACACACACACACACACACACACACACACACACACACACTCTATTGGTTCTTGAATTCCATTCTCCTCTTAAAGATCACTTCATGCAAAATTTGCAATAAATATAGGTTGAAGCTATCTCAGTATTGCCACCTCAGACCTGATTGTCCTAAGAGCTCATTTCATAAAATATAGTTTATATAGTCTATGTCACTGATGAATTTTATGATATATAAAGGCACTACTTAGTAAGATGTGGCACATTTATCGTTAAGTTCTTTACTTTCAAAAGGAAAAAAGTACTCCTACTAGTTTTTTAGTCATAGACTCAAAAATGTCACACAGTCTTAGTGAAATTTTAATTTATAATAATTTCAGGAATACTAATAATATCAACATATACATATTGTATGATTATTTAATTATGCAGGGGTTTTTCATCTTTAGTGCTTAAATTTTTTTATTGCTAGTTCCTTTTTCTTCCAAGTGGCTTTTGTTTCATTCAAAATTTGACTTTTACAGAGGATCTACAGCCAAAAATTGAAATTACAAATTCATTATTTAAGCCATATAACTATAAATATATGAGAAGCTTACCTAGTTGAATTTTGAATTATGTTTTTTAAAGTTTGTATATTTTTACTATCAGCATTCCTAATACTGAACACTACACTAAGCATGTTGGAAGGTACCAGAAGTCCAGTTGTTTTCTGCTCTACCTCTGCTTATTTTTATTGTTTTTTTTTTCTTAGATGTTGTTGTTTTCTGGGCAGAGCCAATCTCACATAATTTCTTCACAATTTGAAGCATATGAATATAATTCCCTTGCCAAGTCACAAGTCATACACATTAATTATAAACATCTGTGTATTTAACATTGAGTTTATTCCTTAACATGGAAAATATGGCTGGGCCATGGCTAAGGGGACTCTGCTGTAATTGTTCAGTTTTACATGTATTCATGCAATGCCTCAGAGACTGATATTCATGGAATAAGTGAGTCCTTCTGTTTTATTGATAATTTTGGTAAGAAATATAACTCACACAACTTGATTCAAAGAAATCACATATTAGTAGCAAGATGTCTTTGTGTATATGCAGATGTAGTTTTGGGCGCCCTTGAACAGGCCTGTATTGGGATGGAGAGAGCCAAAAGCATAAACCAGACATCAAAGGTTTTAAGCACAAGCTGTAGAAAACAGTAGCTCTTTGGAACCAGATTCCATTTGGCAGAAACAAATGCCAACTCAGCAGTTTCATCATTCATCTCTGAGTATATTAAATTCTCTGTCTTGTCCAAGGTATGGATCTTTTTGAAAAAAAAACTTCTAAGATGAAGTCATTATAGCTACAAGAATCAAAGGTTATAAACTTGTTTCTTAAGAACAAGGCAGTTTATTTCCTGAGCATTAATGAAAATTTTCTTATTGGATATTTTCTTGGAGTATATGAGGTATTATAGTAGGTATGAGAAAAAATGATGAAAATAGCTACATTGCATCAGTTCAATGACTCCACTTATGGCCTCTGCCTACAGTCTTTCTTGAATAAATGTGCCTTTCCTTTGGTAATTCTCTTGAGTTGACATCCCCAGACCCTTAATTCCTACATCATAGCTTGGCTTCTAGAGCAAAGTTATGTTCTTAAATAAGGGTGTAGGAAAAGGAAAAAAATAATAAAGAGGTGAGAAAGAATAAAAAGTAAAGACTATTGGGATATGACAGAACAAGGTAAATGATTATGAAACTATCCAGAGAAAAAGGTTTTATGTTTTATAATTTAGCATGGGAAGTAGAAGATACTATGTATTTACTTATGAGTTACTGAAAAAGGAATATTTTTTTTGAAAAATCTATCACTGATGGAAGTCAGATACAATAGCAATGTTTGAAAGTATCAATTAAAAAACAAGAGAGCCCATTCTACTAATAAGCAGGATGGTATTACTTTTGAGTAACATTATGTTTGATTGTCATTCCAAGTACTTGTATCAGGCATCAAATTTACTGGAAATTGTTATCAGTGAAAGACCTTAGTTCCAGGGTCATTCCAAAGTAGAGTACAGCCTGGACTGATCTGGTAACTTGTTTGTCCAGTGTTGCCCATGAATTTCATTTGGATAGTCACATCTGCAGGGTTTAGAGTTAATCCTCTGTTGTCTTCTTTCAACTTTCCAAATTGTCACCTGAAAGGACATTTTTGGAGAGACATGACAAAACTTGTTATCAAACTTAGGGGGTCACAACCTGTGCGCCATAACTAGTCTGGCCACCTGTTCTCAGTATGTTAATTAAAAGAACCAAATTAAAAGTGAAAAGCAGAAAAAAAAGATTTATTCAATGTGGTCATACTTGAAAGTGTATAAAAAGATCCAATGAAACCCCTAAGTCTGTCTTCATGGTGCTGAAGCAAGATTAAAGTTTAAACAGAGCCAAAGACATGTTCAGCTGTACACTGATCACAGGATGAGCCACCAACACTGACCTATCCTTCTTTGGTCTTTAGTCTCATCCTGTAAGATGGACTATTAGTGTTAAAAGTTATGTGAAATCTCATTCTGGGTTCCTGCTCTGGCTGGTGCCTTTTCCTTCTCTAAGTCTGAGGTTCTTTGAGGGAATTTCCCCTTTCTTTGGATCCTGTTGTTTCAGTAGTCAGATGTTAGGTTGAGAGCAAAAAGAAGTCTCTTTAGAATGCCTTCGTTTCTAACAGACCTTTATAGATTTTCCTCTAGAATACATCTGAGGCAAAGAAGTTTGGACACACCACCTGGGACTCTAGAACAGAGCAAAGTTTGGAAGCAATATGTCAGTGAAGTTTAGTTAAAATCAATCTAAATATTATGATTGTGAGCCTTGGTCTTTCCCTATATGATTTGATCTTTATGATCATATTGGATTCTTGATTTAAATAATACTTAAGTCAAAACTAAACACATACCATGTAACAAAATGAAAAAGTCCATTTAAAAGGGTATATACTGTACAGTTCTAACTAAATGACCTTCCAGAAAAGGAAAAGCAATAGACAGGGAATAAAGACAATGAAGACAAGAAGGATGATGTAATGGAAGGATGGATAAGTAGAGCATGAGTACATTTGGAGGGCAGTGAACTACTCTATATTATATTACGACTTATTTAAGGCCTTAATGTATTAGATAAACTATATAGTTAAAAAAGTGAAACTTAAGGTTAATTATGGAATTTACTAGTAATAATATATTAATATTGACTTTTTAAAAATGTGTATGTGTGTTCATGTGTGTCATGTTCAGAAGTGTCTTCCACTTCTTTTGAGATAGGATCTCTCATTACCATGGAGTTTCTCAAATAGGCCAGTCCTGCTGTCCAATGGGCCCTAGGAATCCTGCCTCCACATCCCCAGAGCAGGGCATAAATTAAGCACTTTACAAACTGAGCTACTTCTCAGCTCTGGGTATTGGTTCTTCATAAGACACATGGCACAGCAATGCTGAGCATGAATAGTGGTTTAGTTGGGGGAGAGGTTTGTAAGAATTTAGTACTTTTTGCTCCATTTCTAAATAATTGAAAACTACACAAAAGTGAATCCTAGTAATTTAAAAGTATGTATGTGTATCTAAGTCTCTATGTATGTATAAATTCCCAGAAGCCATCTACTGTACAACCACATAAAGTTTTATGTGAATGACTTGCAGTATATAATCCAGTCTAAATTATTGCAGTAATATTTTTGTGCCAGTCTGTTTATCATAGAAGAAATATACTGGGTATGAGGTTCCTTAGGAATTCTGAGACCACTATTAAATATGTGTTGCTGTGTGTTTCATTGACTTTATCTCTGTATTACACAAACATGACAAATATTTTGCTAATCAACCTATAATTGCAGGGTTTCTACTAATGGCAGACAACTGCAGGTTAAATATCAACTCAGTCTGAAGCATTTAGAATCATACATTGGAAAAGCCCCACTTCTAGGCATTTTTTCTTTTGATGTTTTTCTAGTAGCATTTTTTAAATATACTTTTTTTTATTAGTGATAGAGTATGGTCTTCTCGGTAGGCCTTATTTTACCAAGATGTGTTCAGAAGAATTTATTTGAAGAACAATCACCTGCACAGTTTAGGAACAAGACTTTAAAATTTTGTAGTCACGTGACAGCTTCATTCAGGTTAATCTCTAAATATGACATTCACCTCAGAATCTCAAAGGCATTCCTCCAGAACATTGGTAATATCATATTTTAAATATTTACTTTATGTGCATGTGTTTCTGAGTGTATATATGTGCATCATATGAATGCAGGAGTTCACCAAGGTCAGAAGAATTGAAGGCCCTGGACCTGGACTAACAGATGGTTATGAGCCACCATGTGGGTTCTGGGAATCCAGGTTGTCTGTATGAGA
The DNA here is from genome assembly GCF_003668045.3 of Cricetulus griseus. Classification (NCBI taxonomy): domain Eukaryota; kingdom Metazoa; phylum Chordata; class Mammalia; order Rodentia; family Cricetidae; genus Cricetulus; species Cricetulus griseus. The sequence continues at coordinate 37,506,643 of NC_048599.1, read as the reverse complement.
AGTAAATACTCTTAACTGTTGAGACATCTCTCTAGCCCCCATTGTATATATTCTAAAACGAGACAAGACAGCCCATTCTCTCTAGTGACTAGTAAACACAGTTAGCCCATCCCTCCTCCCCAATGTAAAAAGGACAGCATGCCAATAAACAACCACCTCAGTGGTGATCTTTCTTCCTCATCCTCCCTAACATTGTGATTACAGGTTCTAATTCTATGCCTGGTTTTACTTATGACTTTAATCAGAAACTTGGATGGGAGTCATTGATCCTTTGTTGTGGAATATTTGTTTAACTGGACAGAGATGTTTTACATTTGTTTATGTTTTGCCTGTCTAAGGTACCTGATTGGTCTATTAAAAGGTGAATGACCAATAGCTAGGCAGTAGAGAATAGGTGGAGGTGGTAGGCAGAGAGAATAAGTAGGAGGAGTCTAGGCTCAGGAGAAGAGGAAGAAGAATACAAGGGAGAAAGTAAGGGAGATACCTGGGGCCACTTAGCCAGGCAGCCACCAGCCAGCCAGACACTGAGTAGGACATACGGAATGAAAGAAAAGTCAAAAGCCCTGAAGCAAAACATAAATGAAGATAAACAGGTTAATTCAAGTTATAAGAGCTAGTGGGACAAGTATAAGCTGAGGCTGAGCATTCATAACTAATATTAAGTCTCCATGTCATGATTTGGGAACTGGTTATTGGCCCTAGGAAAGCCCGTTACAATCCACCCAGTTGGGCTTCAGTTCCTTTGTCTGCTTGAAGGACACAGTGCCAAGAAGGTAACTGTGGAACAAAATGTCCTGGGCTGGAAAGAATTCCGAGACTTTTGCAACTGGAAATGCAAATTCATCCAAATACTTCTGAACTCCAAATGGACACTTGTAACCTCAAGAAAAAAATAAGGAGAAAATAATTATGTGGTCTAATATTCCAAGAGCCATCTGTAAGCCTTCATTAATTTGGTTTATTTAATCATATTCCTAATTTTTAATTGGTCTGTAGATTTTCATGTGGTGGTTGCAAATGTGTTAGCTCAATAACTGAAAACATTGTTAATATAAATGTGGACATTTTTATGATGGTCTGTACTTTCTTGTACATATGTATTTCAAAAACAAGTTTTTAACATTCCAAAACTCAAATTTTTGAGTAAATAATAGTTAGTTTCTTCATAATTTTGTCTGATTTCTATGGTTTCCAGAAATTATAGTTGACAACACTAATGTTTTTTTATGACTATTTGACGTTAGAACTTGAACATAACTTTAAGCTGGTTTTTAACAGCTTCAGTAAAGCTGGCATTTGCTGACCACTGTCTCTATTGTCTACTGTCAAAGGGACCGATCTTCTCCTAGATAGACTTTGAAGACAGTCCTTACTTCCTCTATAGGGACAACAGGTAGGATTGTATTATTGTGCATGAGAACATTCTTTAAAAAAAAATTACTATCTTTTTATGAGAGTGGGAGAGGAAATTTTGTTATAGACTTGGGTCTTTCCAAGATATAAATATATGAAAAAGGAGTATTTATGCAGAGCAAGACTATTATGTAGACAATTAAAAGTTATCCACGACAGAGGCAGGCAGATCTCTGTGAGTTTGAGACCAGCCTGGTCTCCAGAGAGAGTGCCAGGATAGGCTCCAAAGTGACACAGAGAAACCCTGTCTCGAAAACAAAAAACAAAACAAAACAAAACAAAAAAAAACGTTATCCACATTAGTCTGTCTTCCAGAATTTGATAAATTATTTTGCAGTTTTTACTGAGTATTAAAGAGTTTTGCTTGATGATAAAGGTGTGTGTGTGTGTGTGTGTGTGTGTGTGTGTAAAGTTCTGAACTAACTTATTATTCTCATTACTAATAAATAGAAAACCTTACATTCAGAGATATTCATGTACATATACATATATTCATGTGTGTATAGATATATGTAAATATATATGCATATATGCTTGGGCATTAATACATACATAATGTACACAATTTGCATTTAAGAAAAAGACAGGTTTACTTATAGTAGCAAAGATTAGTTTGTCTAAAAAACTTGTATTTCAGGAAGAAAATTCACATAAAATTGTTAAAAATATTTCTCTATATATTGTGTGTCAAGAATCATGTTTTTAAAAACCTTTGCATTTGCCAGTGGGAGTTAACTTAAAGTGTTGACAATGTTTATTGTACTTTTGATTGGATGTACTTGACCTTCGAGTAGAAAGGCTAAATTTTGTACAGATTCAAAAAATAATGTCTCTCTCCATTTTTTGGAGCTGGAGTGTGATGATAATTTCCCTGAACATGGTAAATCATAAGGTCTAGACAGAAATGTTCATACTGCATGTAGTATGAAATGGAAATTTGTGTCTAGGCCAGAGAACTTTGTGATGCTCACATACTATAGAATCAGACATGAAAACCCACAGGTAACAGCTGTTATGTTTGTATGTGTGTACATGTTTGGATATTAATATAGTTGAACATAACAGAAGGATGCGCAATTTAATAGCTCTAGACCCAACTGTCATTAGGTCCAGACAGCCCAAATCAGTGGCTATATTATATGTCTGTTATGTCCCTCTTTAAATCATCTTGGCCCTACTCTTATTCTGGCCACTAGCATAGAGAACACTGTGTATAGGCTTTGACCAGTGTCACACAGGTACAGCCTGACAGGTGTGGGTCTCACATCTCATTTTCTCTGACAAGGGCTTCTCAAAATGTATAATGTGATTGCTAGAAATCACCTAGTTCACAGGCTGGGCCAATCGAATTATAGAAACCAAATCCCAAGGGTCCCCGGGTAACCACTGGGACCAGTGTTTGTTGGACAAATGTGCCCTCCTCCTTTCATTGTATTGGCAAATAGCTATAGAATCCATATGAGAATGCTCCTTTAAGTAACCTTGGAAATAGTAGCAGTTACCCATTGCCAAGGCTGATTCCAGACTCATCCAGGAATTGACTCTACACTTCTGTATTTCACCCCGTTAGCTTCTGAATAAGCCTTCACAGCCCTTTTTTGATACTCTGGCTTTCCTTCTAGTATAGCACAAGATAATCCAGCATCCTACATGGAGCTTGTGGTCAGGCCCCATGTGAAACATGCCTAATGCTACCTGATTGGTTGTTTTACCCAGAAAGAGCACCAATCTAGAACTTCTGTATTTCAATTCTTAAGTACTAGAGATATTTTAAAGTACTTTACTGGATAAACAAAAACACAGTAGCAAGCATATTTTTCCCTGGGTTCCATTTTGTGGGCAGTGGACTGTTTGAATGGAAAACAACTCATCTCTGAAATAGATTGTTTTCACCAGTGAAAGGCTTGGACTCTTCACATGAGGTCAGCAGGACAGACTGTGCCCACTGAAAATATAGAGAAAATGTTGGTCAGTGCTGTCCTCTCTGAAAGAATTGACATTACTGTCAATATTATCAATGATAGACTAGGGTGGTCCCCATCAGAGTTATGTCTTTGTAAGTAAACATGTTTTCTCATCAAGGACTTTAGCTGGAGGGGTACACTTTCCTACGTATATTTATAGGCTTGTGTTACTTCATGAAAAAGCAAACACACACACACACACACACACACACACACACATACACACACACACAGAGAGAGAGAGAGTGAGAGAGAGAGAGAGAGAGAGAGAGAGAGAGAGAGAGAAAGCTCTAATTTCCATATGCCTCCTCCATACCTATCCTCAGACTAGAGCCTCCCACCACCCTATAGCTCAACTGTGTTGTGCTCTTGTTTCTTTGATGGGGGAGGTCCTTCTGTGTATATGAGTGTCTTATTAGTTGATAAATAAAGTACTGCTGGCCAATAGGAAAACAAGATAGGTGGGACCAGGAGACAGGAAGGGTTCTGGGAAAGGTAGGAGAAAGCACAGAGTCACCATGTGAGCACGGGAAGACAGGATGCTTCCTCTGGCATCCTGTAAGTCTTATAAAATATATAGATTTATGATAATGAAGACTGAGCTAGCAGATGAGAAATCCTAGTCATTGGCCAAACAGCATTTGTACCTAATATAAGTCTCTCTGTATTACTTGGGACCATAACATGGCGGCAGGCAAAACTTGGGTGGCCTGGTAGAAAGACTTATTGTTACATTTCTTCTTTTACTCTTCTCTTCCTTCTTTCTTCCTCTTTCTTTCTGAGACAGGGTTTCATGTATTTGAAGAAGATCTTGAATTTATAAACCCCCTGCCTCTACTTCCTGATTGCTGGTATTTTAGGTGCTCAGTCAGTTTATACAGGGGTGGGGATCAGACCCCATGTTTTGGTAAGTCTAGTATTCCAAAGTGCTGACTACTCCATGACAAATACCTGGAGATCATGATGGGCACTTGCAGCTTTGTGCTTTGGTCTGGGGTAGGTGAAATGGAGTATTGATTGATTTTTAGCCACATCTCTGATTCTGTTCCTTACAATTTGTTTCTTCTCTGCAAAACTATGTCCAGTTATTGCTAGAACTATTTAAGAACTAGTATACAAATCAGAAAAGCAGCTTATGTGGTGGTCTCTGCACTCAGAAGGTTGAAGTAGGAAGGTAATGAGTTGAAGATTAGCCTAGATTTAATAGAGAATCTGATTTCTGCTGGGGCTGTATTGTGACACAAAGAAAGAAAGAAAGAAAGAAAGAAAGAAAGAAAGAAAGAAAGAAAGAAGAGAGGAGAAAGAAATGGAAAAAGAAAGAAGGAAAAGAAAACAAAAGAGGAAGAGGAAGGAAGGAAAGAAGGGATGGAGGGTGGAAGGACAGGGGAAGAGTGGGAAAATGATAAATGAAAAGGGATTGGGCTTGGAGACCTAAGGATAATTTTTTTTGGTGCAAGTGTTTACGGTGAAGATTTTTATGTGACTATGTTCCTATCTATATCTCTATGTCTTACCTATGTGATAGGTAAAGAATTACCTACCACAAGAGCAGTGGGTAATTAAACTGCTAACATCAAGTAAAAAGGATTCAAACTATAAAATCTCATCTCATTGGATCAAGCTTTTTTATTTTTGTTTGGTTTGGTTTTTCAAGGACAGGGTTTCTCTGTGTAATAGCCCTAGCTGTCCTGGAACTAGCTTTGTAGACCAGGCTGGCCTTGAACTCACAGAGATCCTTCTGCTTCTGCCTCCCAAGTTCTGGGATTAAAGATGTGTACCACCACCACCTCTCAGACCAAGATTGACTAATCAGTCCTTTAAATGTATGAATTGGTGTTCAAAAAACAGAAGCTTCTCTGAATGGGCATCCAGAGCCAAATAAGCCCATTTACCTTTGTAAACATTAAAGGAAGTTCCTCTTTTCTAACATCCTTCCAATCCTGCATCCCCTTCTTGTTTCAACAGTTGGGAAAGTCCATGGATAGCACAAATTCTCGCCTCTCAAAATGTAGTCAAGATTCTGAGCTATTTTGTTAATACAGATTCCCACATGGATTAAAATATTTACACTAGCATTATGTTGTTGAATGAAGCCAGATTTAATCAAAATGCACATGGAATTTTGATTGAGAGTGATTTGGTGTGTTTGTAAATGATGTGATGATTTTTTTTTTAAGATGTCACCTATTCAGTGGCCACTGTGAGACTCAGAGACAGACTGAACTCATCTGACTCTTAATCAGCGGCTCATTTGCTCCCATTCAAATGTGCTCTTGAGTATTTATTTATTTATGTATTTATTTTACCATAATTATTTAAAAATATACCCAGGGAACTCTGCCAGTTGCAGCAGGAGCTTGGGAGGTATCAATAAAAGAAAATGATCTTGCATGGTTGTGTGTAGCCTGACCAATAAGTGGAAGATGCCAATAGGAGCTGAGAGCCAAGCTCATCAGCTTGCTGAGTTAGAGACAGCCAGCCAGGCCTGCAAAGAGGCAGGCATCTAAATGGGAAAGGCTCAGGGTACCACCATGGAAGCCATTGAGAATGTTCTCTCCCCAGCTCATGTTCACATGATAATCACAAAACTTAATTAAAAAATCACTGGTATTTTCTCTATTTGTTTCCCAGGCAGAAAGCTCAAACAACAGACTGAATGGCTCAAAATTGAACACCTGGCAACCCTAATGACTTCATTTGCACAGTGGCTTATATTGTTTGGCAGATTGAGAAATGTAGGGAGGGGGAGGAAAGGGCAGGGAGCTCAAGGAGATTCAAGGGAAAAAGAACTTTATAGTGTGTGTGTGTGTGTGTGTGTGTGTGTGTGTGTGTGTGTATTAGTGGTTTAAGAAGGTTTTTCAGGAGTGAGGATTTTTCATTTGTGACTCCATTCTGTTGCAGGCCTGTCCACTTCATTTTTCTAGTATATTTTTTATTCTTGCCTTAAGTATTTGTCTCCATATTTTTGGCTCTGCCTTTATATAGTCTTAGAAACCAACTGAATTCAGTTTTGCTGGTCATGTCATTAGGCCTGGTCTGAATTTTGAGGAACAAACACTGTGATTCAGTCCCATGGGTAGGAGTACAAGGTCTGAATCAGTTGTGTGGTTAGGACAGCCCATTTTTTCTTCCATTTATTCAGATGGAAAAAAAAAGGAATAATGATAAAGCTCACTTTATAAGTATTTGTAATGATGGGCTGGAGAGATGGCTCAGAGGTTAAGAGCACTGACTGCTCTTCCAGAGGTCCTGAGTTCAATTTCCAGCAACCACATGGTGGCTCACAACCATCCATTATGAGATCTGGTGCCCTCTTCTGGTGTGCAGATATACATGGAAGCAGAATGTTGTAAACAATAAATAAATAAAATCTTTTAAAAAAAAGTATTTGTAGTGAGTGTAAATAAGTTTGCCCTCAACATAAGTGGGTTCCAGGACCTACAATGCCTTGACATATTGTATCTAAATGTTTCATCTTACAAATTACCATAGGAATTGATAAGTAAATTCTTCTGCTGACCATGACTGGCATACTGTCAACAATCTGATATCTGAGTTTAAATTTTCATTTGTTCAGGTTCTGGGAAGAGAAACAAAATTATGTCCTAGGCCCACGTAACTTCTGTCTTCAAGCACAACTCCCACTCATTTATTTATTTATTTGTTTATTTATTTATTTATTTATTTGATTGAGAGCTTCCTAGTCCATGCATAAACACACTTTGACCATGCAGTTCAGACATACTAACTGCATCTGCAGACCCAGCAGCAAAGAGCAGGCAAAGTAGTTCTCAGACCTAGGGTTAGTTTGCTCTGAAGGAATAGATGATGACTTTCAAGCCTTGAAAGTAGCTTCATGTTCAGGAATTTGGGGGAACTTAAAAACCCAGAGTGTGGTCCAAGGAGTAGACAAGGCAGGAGTCACCGTGGACCAAGAAATGTTGCCTGAGAAGCAAGAGGATAATCAAAGGAGATTTGGGGAATGAATCTGTTAGAATGCAAGATCCATGATAGAGACCCTCTTGCCTGACCCAAGAACAATCTTGTCCTAAATTAATGACTTAACTGAGCCAAGCAAAGTACTCAAAACAAGGTCAAACAGATTTTAAGAACTTCAGGATTACCGTTAGTTATTAAATGTTTACCAGCTGCTACACTGAGCACAGAGGATACACTGAATAAATTAAGTTACTTCTTTGGGATCTACTGATCTATGATTAATTGACTTTCTAAACCAAGAGACTGGTCTAACTGCTCTGGCAGGGTTGTGCAGTTTGTTACAAGACACATTAAGGAAACCCCCACTTCTTTGATGAGGTCTAGGAAGGCCTTCCGGAGAGTAATGTTGAGCTGAGATGGAAAGGATGGGTATAAATCCAGCCATAAGGCAGCTGATGAAGTTGGATAATTCAAGGCTAATGCAGTCAAGGATGAGGTATGTGGAGGGCTGAAGGAACATAACAACAAAACCGAAAAATTACTTTTTACCAGGAAATGCAGGATGATAGCAAGCAGTGAGGATGGGAAAGTAGTAGGAATGGGATTATGAATGATCAATCATTTCCTTGGTAAGCTTTAGAAATGTCACGGTGATTTTATGCATAATTTTGACCATCTCATACAGAAACTTGAATGGCAGAAACAGGTATTCTTGGAGACAAAATTAGGACTTCAGATGTTGATTTTACAGCTCACGGGGCAGAGAGAACACAAGTGCAGGGAAATGGAATGCCAGAATCCCACAAGGTCCGTATCCAGATGACCCCCACACTTGCGTGTTTGTTTATCCCTCCCCGATTAGAGGAGTCATCACCCAGTCCCTTCTATAAATGATTTCCCAGACTCTCATTCTTGATTCAAATGTTTCTTGTACCCATAGTTCCATCTCTTACTGTCATTTCCTGGAGTAAACTTGTAGATGCTATCCTGCTCCTTCTATTCCCCTTCTGCTGGACCCTATCTTAAGGTATGTTAAAAATGAGAGCATGAAAAATAAATGGGATTCTTGGAGAGTCCACTGCCTGGGCAGCTACTCTACTTGTGACTGCTACCTGGTATTTGCCTGTTCATTGTATGCTTTGTGGCTAAATTATTTTCCCTTCTTTTTCCTCTTTATACATTTGTCTTTGTGGAAATTTGTTCAAGTGTGTCAGCAAAACGGGGTGCTCTTATGAGTAACTAGGGTGACAATGGTTTATGGTTCTTATAAACCAACAGGAGATAAGCTGAGCTCAACTTTTCCAACTGTCTAAGTTGTGAAATCTGTAGCTTCAATTTCATCATTCATCATTTCTGTCTTCCACGACACTAATGGAAATTAAAATAAACAAACCCGTCCACATAAGAAGTGTAAAGATCCTCCTTGGTGACAAGTTTCACACAAATTGCAATGTGAATAAAATATCCCCTATGTTTTTAAACAGGTCATCCATTACGGGCCCAAGAGGGGGTACGGCAGTTAAATGGTGGATAGAAGGTTTCATTAGCTGGCAGGGGAGTTCAAATGGCAAAGGAGAGTTGAACATCATTTTATATTTGTGAAGATTAAGCACTGCTTGTGTTTCCCCGGTTTGAAGGTTTGCAAACGGAACCTGGCACAAAATGTACAGGAAGATAAACTGGAGAGGAACACAGCTTGTCAGAGTGATTGATGGGGCTGGTGTTCACCCAACAGTGTTTGAAAATGTAGATATCCTTAAATAAATGATGCCGTGTGAGCCATGCCAGCCTAGGGAATTAAGAGGACGTTATTGCACTTTGCGATACAGCCCAAAGCCCAGCTACCAGTTCTGACAATCACAACTCTGTACTTTGCACGGAGCCTCGCGATGCATGTGCTCTGCCAGAATGCGTGGCACCGTTTTGAGTAATAAGATTTCCCAGTATGAAGAGGTGGAAGCAAATCAATCTCCAAGTGGTTCCTGGAGGTGACTCTCAAGATTGCAAAGTCAGCAGTATCACTTTCTTGAAAACTTTAGGAATCCTCCCCCACAAAGTTGCTTTCTCCCACTTTGCTGTTGATACAGAACCTTATAGAGCCTCAAACTGCTTTTGAAAAAAACTGAGGTAAAGGGCTAAAGACAAGTTGCAAAGTTTGAAAGTAATTTATTGACAAGGTAAAGTGGTTTGAAATGGTTATAAATTGGGAAACACTTTAAGTCCACAGTATATAGCATTCGATTTGTTTATATTTTAAGGTTTCAACAAGAGACACATAGACTGACAGATATATAATTCAAGAAATGATATATTTTGCAGTATTTTACAACTTGATTTTTTTTACTTAACATAAGTTAGTAGTTTTTGTATCAGGGAGTAGTGGTTTCTAACATCTTTAAGAGTTGCTGAGAAGGCTCTGCTATGCATCTACTTATTTTTTGAACATTTAGCCCCACCCCTCACTTATATAAATAGCACCACTGAGATCATAAGGGCCAGATCTTGTGGTAGAATCCTAGTTGTTTAATGAGGAAATATATCTTGAAGAAGAATTGCTAGATTGGTGAGTCTGTAACATTTTATGTCTGCAGATATGTATTCATACATCAGCAGGATCCAAAACGCTTGTTTTCCCACTCTTTTGAAGATTATCCTCCACAAAACAAAGCAAGACAAAAACCCTGGCACTGATTTGATAAGCAAAAGTTGGCATTGTATTGTTGTTTGAATTTGGAATTCTTTGGTAATTTATAAAGCTGAATGCTTCATCAAGTTACCTGATACTCCACTTTAAAAATTGTTTTATAGATATATTTATATTATCTATTTATGAGTATTTTACACATTAGTTACTAAAAGTTATTTCTTATACATGTAACAATTTTGTTTTGTTTTCATTAGTTTTTTTCTTTCACCTATAAAAATGACATTTTTAATCTAATAATATTTGATAATTATTCTTTCTCCATGGTTTGTAAGCTATTTTGATATATCATGGCTTCCTAGTTTGCTTTTTTTTTTTGGTTTTGTTTTTCATTTGTTATTTTTACGTCATTTAAATTTTACTTTGGTGTTCCTGATAATGAAAGACACTGCATATTTTCCTCAGCCAATTTTATTAGCATTTTTACAGATTCTGACTGGATATGCACACATACACAGGTATGGCTAGAATTCTTATCTGATCTTCATTCTTCCCCTTTGCTTAGTATCCCTACAGCATTACCAACTGGGTGAATTATCTGATTTTTAGAGATTTTCACAACATCGCTATATAATTTTCACTTTATTAAAAATTAATAAATAAAATTTTCATTTTGTAGAAAAGTTGGTCTTTTTTAATATTACAGTATAAGTATAAACTTCATTTCAAACTTGGACATCCAACAAAAACATATATATCTTTAAATACATATTAAGCTTTTCTCTATGTAGCACCCTCACCTAGATGTCTCTGCAAGTTTTGTAAAACTAAGTTGTGACAGTCTTCATGGAGCATCCTGACTCTGAAGTTCTTCCATGAGACCCTTAGTTGATATCTGGGAAATGGACAAAGCGATAACCATAGATAGTTCTTGGGTACAAGGTATAATCCTAAATCATAGGGGACTATGATGGCATCTCTTTTGCCTTTGTCCTACACCATTGACTCTCCATGTGGTACTTAAATCAGTTGCTTCAGAATCACCTGTGAACTTGGTACAAAGCATTCATTTCCACCCCAATTGAGAAACCACACTCTGGGAGGGGCCCAGCATTTTAGTGGCTCCATGGACCTTAGAGTTTGAGAATCACTCTTCTACATCACAATCAGGTCTCTCCATAGGCTATGGTTTCTCCAGGCTACCAACATGTTTACATTACTTGAAATGAGCATTGCAGTCTGTGGATATGTTGCCCAGACAATGCACAAAAGGCAGTACTTAACTGCACAAAATATAAACATGTCTTTTCCATTTCCAAAATTGCATGATATTGCTAGAAACCGTGACTTTTATTGGCAGGTAATAATAAAAGCTTATTTAGTGCTAACTGCACACAAGTTTGTGCACTAAAACGCCAAAATTCCTTTTAGCAAAGACTCAGTGGGAACATGATTACTCTCAAAACCTTTTGTAATTATAATGTATCAATATGCTTGAAAATTCACTTGTAAAAAAACCAGATGTTTACTTAAAACTAAGTATTTTCTGTGACTAGTTGCAAAGATAAACATTCCTCCTCAGTTGTGGTGAGCTGTTCTCTGAAGCTTTGTACTCTTCCTCTTCAATGTGATCCCAGAAGTAACATATTTCCAGTTTCTAATCCAAGTCAGGTGTCCCTTTGGAAAGGCAGCTTGTTTTGGGGAGCCTTGTCCTTAGAGACAGACATGAGGCAAACAGATACTGGAAGTTGGTGAGAGGGCCTTTCTAGTCAGAAACACAGGTTACAGTGCCCGTGCATCTCTTCTTAGACATGCTTTAATGAAGTTGTTCCCCAAGAGTAAGTACCTGGATTTACCATCTCATTGGCAGAGACGTATGTACATTTTGTTTTTTTTCAGACGTGCTGAAATTTTACCAATGCACTGGTCACAGAATTTAAAAGAGAATACAATAAGATAACCATTTTCTCTCCTTTGCATACATTTGCCTACACTTTTTGTATATTTTCATAGTTCTGTCGTTAATTCGGACAGATTGGGTAAATAAGGCAGAAAATTTGGTTTTACCATGTGTTATCTATCTAATCAGTTGTTAGTGGCCTCATTTATAAAAAGGGATGAAAATCTCTATCTCACAAGGATACCAAGATTAGCAAGTCGGAATCCCACATTTAAAGCATTTAGAACCACCTAGCTGGTTATTAGCACGTAAGCAATCTGACCTCTTCTTCATCCTTTCTTCACAATTTTCTATGTTTAGAAACAGAAGCTGAAGAGTATCTTATTTTCTTTATCTGAGTAAGGCTTTGCTGTATAAATCAGGCTGCCTTTGAATCTACTGGTAGCCTTGAACTTCTGACACTTCTCAGTCAGCTTCAGAAATGCTGGAGACCCTAATATTGCAAGCCATATTTATATATGGTAATGGTTTTAACTTCCAAACTAGGTTATATGTATAACCCCCATTTCAAAAATGTAAACTCTTATTTATGGAAGAGCAAATGAGCAGGGAATGGTGGCACATGTTTGTAATCCCAATACTTTCCAGCCTGAGTTAGGAGTATCTCTGGGTCCAGTCCATACTATGTTAGGGATCAAGACACTAGATCCATGGTTCCCAAATTGTGGGTCGTGTTCCCTTGGTTCAATCAAATAACCTTCTCACAGAGGTCACCAAAGACCATCAGAAAATAGATATTTACATTACAATTTATAACAGTAGCAAAATTATAGTTATGAAGTTGCTATTAAAATACTTTTATGGTTGGGGGTCACCACAGTGTGAGAAACTGCATATAATAAAGGGCAACTGCGTTAGCAGGGTTGATAAACACTTCTCTAAACTGTTTCAAAGAGAACATAAAAAACAAAGGAAAATGAAGAACTCTAGGGAAAATAAAATTAAAATGGGTAGGATTCTTGGCTCAAGTTCATTGCACTTAGCAGTGTTTATCTATTTCATTGTCAATCTGGCTTGTTTCTGGTAGTGTCAAGGAGTGTTAAGAATATGATAAAATATAAAATGGACATAATAAGAGCTCTCTGGAGGCTACCTGTCTATGGGTGTTATTCTGTTTTGGCTAAGGCAAAGAGCTGTAACTTTTAATTCCTGGTGTTTTCAGAATGTTTCTACCAGTTGTTACTTGGGTGTCTGTGTTCAATGTGGTGGAGCTAGCATACTTCTCATGAGGATACGCTCAGGCCTGATTCCACTGAGAAACCTTAAAATGTTCCCTAGCAGGTTGGTCTGTAGACATCTTACCATGTAGAGAAGGCCACACAGAGTTGCACTGATGCCATCATGTGAGTGAGTCAGATGAGGTAACTCTGGAGGGAAGATGATTGGAAATGGTGCACCATTAATCATCACATGTGTGGGATTCGAGCACAAAAATATGTAGGCAAAGAACACTAAGTGATCATTACAGAGGTCAACTGGTAAGGGAAGTCTGGGTAAAGGCAAGTCATTGCAGGGGCAATATAAAATTTTTTCCCTCAGTCATTTCAAGACAACAGCTCTATAAAGGAAGACCAGCTGAAAGAGAAAAGCAAAACAAAGTTATCTAATGATGTGTTATGAAATGAAAGAACAAAGAGAAATGAACACCCACAGACCCAAGGAGGGTTTGTGCAGTTTTACACTTAGTTTCAATAAATAATAGACAGTCATCAAGATCTGTGAATTGGCCAAAATGGAATCATCTACTGGCAACACACTGGGCTGCAGGGGAACCTAGCCAGGCTTGCTTGTGTGCATTCTTCTATGCTTCTCAACATCATTTCCACTGTGTTGATGGGGAAGGACAACTGACACACAGGGTCTTATGACCTATTTCAACAGACATAAGTCAGAGAATGACCTCTTTGCAGATTTTTATGGTTAGTATTAAGGGAGAGGAATACTAATTTCTATGACACACTTTATAGGAATGGCAGGTGGGGAGGTGGGGGAAAACATAGAGATGTTGCTTATCAAGCCTCTACAAGTTAAAAATTATCATCTCTGGACATCTATGGGGAATTAGTTCCAGGACCATCTCTCTATCCCTCCATCCCTCCAACTGCTAAATGCTGCAACCATTCAGATTCTTAATATAAAATGACATAGTGCTAATGTAAAACTCATGCACATTTTCCTGTGTTCTTTAAAACACTTGTAGATCATCTCTCTTTCTCTCTTTCTCTCTCTCTCTCTCTCTCTCTCTCTCTATATATATATATATATATATTAAAAATTGAATCTGAATGTTATATGAAGTTGCATTAATGTATTATTTTGTGAACAATTAGAAAAATTCTGTAATCCCATGTAAATGTTTTATTTATTATTTATTTTTTTCCAACTTTTTTATTTGAATTAGAAACAGAATTGTTTTACATGACAATCCCATTTCTCTTCTCCCACCCATCCTCCCCTACCTGCCCCCCCCCAACTAAAACCTTTTCTGTCACATATCTTTTCTGCTCCCCCTGGATGGTGAGGCCTTCCATAGGGTGTCATCAGAGTCTTTTGTTTCCTTTGTGGTAGGGCCTAGGACCACCCAGGTGTGCCTTGGCTCAGGGAGTATTCCTCTATATGGACTGGGCTCCCAAAGTCCACACCTATGCTAGGGATAAATACTGGGCTTCTACAGGAGGTCCTATAGATTTCTGAGGTTTCCTCACAGAAACCCATGTTCCTTGGGTCTGGATCAGTCCCATGCTGGTATTCCAGCTATCAGACTGGGGAGCAAGAGTTCTCTGTGTAGTTTTGAAGCCTGTCCTGGAACTAGCTCTGTAGACCAGGCTGGCCTCAAACACACAGAGATCTGCCTGCCTCTGCCTCTGGAGTGCTGGGATTGAAGACGTGTGCCACCACCACACGGCTAAATATTTCTTTTATTAAAAACTACTATTTAGCTGAAGTTGACTGATATTATGGCTGCAGACAGCCACATGGATTCAGCACACCAGGGTTTGATAGCTTGCAGTAGTAGTCTCTTTTGAGTCCTTAGTCATTAAACAAATGATAATTTCACATTTTTGGAGGTATAGAAGAGGACAGAGGATGAGAAGGAGGTGACAGAAAGCAGAGCAAAATGCTACTGTATAGTTTCCTAAGTATAACAGACAAGTAATAAAGGACCATCAATTGGCAGCGGCAGATCTTCAGGCCGAGCATCTCTGGCAGGGCTTTATTGTCAGACATGTCTCTTGTTCTTTGTCAGAACTAGGCACAATTTTCCCAGCATAGCAATGTCACCATCAGAACCTATTTGTTCTGAATACTCTGAATACTTCTACACAGGTTAATGCCTCAGAGACCCTGCCTATCTATGTAGGGACAATTATTATACAAAGATTCCTTCAAAGTCTTGGATGAGATACACTGTTAGTTTCTAAGACAGAAAGTAAGTCTGTCTGCTAGGAAAGCTGCAGAGATCTGCTTTCTATTGTCCAATTAATGGTCAGTATTTAGCAAGTTTCCTCTCTTTCCTTTAATTGCCTGCCATAGTCCATGACAATGATAATTTAATATCATCTTCCTGACTATGTACTCTAATGATGTTTAGCTAGGGTGTCTGTGAAAGAACTGTTCAGTTTGTGCAATTTATACCAAATTAGGGTGTTGCAATGATGAATAAGAGGTAGGGGGTAGCCTGGTGTTCTTGGTGCACACCTTTAATCCCAGCTCTCAGGAGGCAGAGGCAGGCGGATCTCTGTGAATTCAAGGCCAGCCTGGTCTACAAAGCAAGTTCCAACACTGGCTCCAAAACAATACAGAGAAGTTCTGTCATGAAAAACAAAAGAAAAAAATAAAAAATAAAAAGGTAGGGGGTATTCAGCAGGGTCTTATCTCAAGTATCATCACCCTTTTCTGTTTGCCAGGTCCCCATGTATTGCTTTATTCTATGGATTTAAAGGAATCCTTCCTCTGGTCCTACCAGCCCTCTGGTCAGCAACAGTCATTCTCTTTATGATAAAGCATCATCTTTGTTATCCTTATAGTTTTTGAGTCAAACTGTGCAATGTGGCAGTTGTAGTATCTATAATATATGTAAGTGACTCTGTAGTCTTGGCTTTTAACACTCCTATCCAATTAAGTGATTCAGGTCTTGAGCTGTACTCTGTGTTTATAGCTGTTATTCAGTTCCTTGGCTAGAGATCAGGCCTGCAGTATTAATGATTCACCCAAGTAGATGAACTCTTTCCCTTTTGTTTACTGTTTTGCATCTCACATTTTAGTGTCAGGTCTTACCCTGCACTCACCTTACTGAGATAATTCGCCATCTGTATTCCTGATATTATGATTGGCTATCATAGGTAAACTTTGGTATTTGATATGGTTTGGTGAATTTTGTGGTTTTAAAATTCAGAAACTGAAAAATCTGTTTGGAGGAGAAAAAGTCAAGAAATACTATAGTTCTTATATCTATAGCAGTGGTTAAAGAGTTGGCATGAAATTTTCTGTTTATAATGTATTTGCCAGTCACTGAATGGGGCATCTCTTAGAAGAACAATATTCTCAATAATAGTAACACATAATAAAGACTACTATTTCAAAAACTTACTTTTAATTCCCTTCTCCACTGTAGATAAACATTTATTTCAGATATTTCCAGAAGACTCTGTGTCTAGGTTTTAAGTGTTTTTGTTACTATACTCTTAATTTCATTGAGTACTGAATTTTTCTGTTCTTGTTTCTCATATTTTTCACATTAAAATATTCAATTGCATTGTTCAGCAGTGTAAAAATTAGTAATTTATGCGAAATATTGTAATATTATGATATTTATGATTTTAATTTTGACCATTTTTTGTGGCTCAGAACTCCCTCCCAAAGACAAACCATAGAAACTAGGAGGCTTCCTCTTCCTTAAAGCAGGTCACAGAAAGTCTACTCTTTGCCTGCCTTTAGCTAGTCATAAAGGAATTCTATAATACACCTTATCTGATAGTAGATCATAGACTCTCATTTCAGAGGGTTCCTGATGGGGAATATACTGTGTATGTTTATCTTATTGATTGTTAAATAAAATACTGTTTGGCCAATGAGACAGCAAGTTAGATGGGACTAGGAGTCAAAGAGGATTCTGGGAAATGTAGTAGAGAAGTGGTCATCCAGGCAGGAAGTGATATAGCAAGGAGACTCATATTTAAAGAAGGAGAAACAGGAAGCATCCCCCTTTTTCCCCTTGCTCCTCCAGCAGCACAATGTGATCCACCAGCAAGGAGGGATGCCAATAAGGCATCCAGTAAGTCTTATAAAATATATAGATTTATGATAATTGAGACTGAGCTAACAGATGAGAATCCTAGTCATTGGCCAAGCAGCTTTGAACCTAATACAAGTTTCTGTGTATTCATTTGGGCCTAACTCAGGCGGGCGGCTGGCATAAAGCTCACACATGGTGGTGGGGCTCAGGTGGCTTTTGGCAGAAAGATTTATCATAACAGGTTCCTGCCCCATGCCCCAGAGGAAGTAGTGCTGCATAGAAAAGCCAAAATGACTGTGGCTAAGTTTCCTGACCTGCTCTATTAGTCATGTCAGTGCAATGTAGTCTTCATATAAGCTTAAATGGTCAAGATTCAGGAAGCTGAAGGTGTGAAGGTGCATGTCCAGAGAAAGCAGAGATGCTATACACCATCTCACACATTCTTCACCTTATACATATCTTCTTCTGTGATTTTTGTAGTACACCTCTTAAAAACCCAGTGATAAGTTTCTCCAAGTTCAACCATATGCTCCTACAAAGTAATTGAACCCAAGGACAAGGTATGAGAACCCTGGTTGACACCCAGTCTAAGAGAAGCACAGGTGAAGACATCCTGTACTGTGACTGGAAGCTAGAAGGCCTTGACAAGGCTTGTCTTAGTTACTTTCCTATTGCTGTGATAAGACACCATGACCAAGGCAACTTATAAAAGAAAGTGTTTATTTGGGATTTACATTTTCAGAGGGTTAGAGTCTATAAACATCATGGTGGGAAGTACAGCAGTAGCCAGACAGGCATGACACTAGCGAAGTAGCTGAGAACTCATAGCTTGAGACACAACCACAAGGCAGAGAGGGCTAACTGGGAATGATGTGACCTTTTGAAACCTCAAAGACCACCCCATGTGATGCATCACCTCCCACAAAGTGAGCACTCCTAGTCCTTCCCAAATAGTTCTACCAACTGGAAACTAAGTGTTAACATATATGAGTGTATAGGAATCATTCTTGTTCAAAGACAGATACTTCATCATATGAACGCTCACTATCTCCAATCAGCTCAGGTCACAACTGACCAGAATTAGAAGATGCACTTTCCAATGTGGAATGAATTGCTGGCTTGTTGATGGGAAATCCTGACACCATTTGAAGCCATACAAGTCTTCTATGTTGATGGGCATGGTGAGAGTAGAACAAAAACCATATTCCTCCATAACACAGTGATCTTTTGACATCATAAACTGAAGCAGGTTTCAAAGATGGACCAATATGGACCTGTGAAATATCATGTGTGCCTAGTAGGATTTCAGGAATCTGGAAAGCTTGAAGCCATGTGACAGAGGCTTGGTGGGAAGATTTCAGAAAAGCTTAGAAACCCAAATCATAAAAAAATAAACATGTGGGGTCCTGAGCTCAGATGTCTCTGGTGAAAGAAAAATGAAATGGAAATACTTTGTAAAATTAACCTGTGACAAATCAAAAGTGAAATCCTTTAGGTTACTTTCATAATCTATCTGAGGACTTACTACGTACCAAAAAATCAGGAGAAAATGAAAAAAGGGGAATACGTCCCAATAGTTTCTAAAATACACAACAGAATGTGTCTAAACTCATTCTGTCCAAATGAAAGTAAATCTGTTGGTAGAATTGGTAATACAAATCAATGACAAATTGACATTTCTGTTGTTTTAATCTGTGAAATGTTCATTCATTTCTGGATATGCTTCAGTTTAGACACATAGCCCATCAAGACTGAATGGGATCTGAGTGTTCAGCTAGGAACTGACCAGAGCCCTTCAGGTATCTTTTTTGAGACGAATCCTACAGTGAAGCAGGGAAAATCCACTTCATTCTCAGTCCTACCCTGAATGATGAACACTGGAGAGCCAGACTGGGACCGCCCCCCTCAATAACCTCCAGTGTCTCACTCTGTTCCTTGTCGCTGGATAGCGGATGACCCAGGAGGGTGAAAGCTCTTGAAAGAACATCATCAGTAGCTCAGTGCAGTCATAGTATGCATAAGATGGGAACAGGAAATCCAAATGAGTAAGTCTGTTTCCATCCCTCCAGCAGGATGGTGAAGCTGCTAGACAGGAAGCTTAGCTCATCCCTTGGGAGGGGAAAACCAAGCTATGCTGACAGGAAGTAGGGAATAAATGAGCACTGACAGCTTTGTGTTTCTACTACTCTTTGGTTTTGGCATCATGATTCTGCTGATATAGCAGTCTTTCTCTGCTTCTCTGGGCTGTATATCTGTTACAGGAAGGTTCTGTGAGTCATGCATGGGTGGAAGGAAGATATCCTGTTCCAAAGTCTTCTTTACTGTGTACTCTTGATGTAAAATCTGCCCTCACACACTCTTGATTGTAATCTACACAGACACTCAGGCAGCAAATTTCTCTGTTGTTTTGGTGAAAGCTTCAAGCATGTCAATCCCTTAAAAACTCTCATCTACTAAGGACCATGGTGGAGGGGAACTAGGGTTCATAGACACAATTTATATTTGAAATCTCAAAGATCTATTGGAATGGATGCTTTTCTGCTTTGTCTTTGAAATTTCTAAATGCAGCAATTCAATTCCTGGGCTCCTGCATGAGAACAGCCTATGCCTGGTGTTTCCCTTTACATGCCATTGTCCTTAGTTTCTGCACCAAGATTCTTGTACCCTGAACCAGTGAGTACATCTGTGCAGCATGTCTTTCATTTCCTTCCCAGACCTACCCCTCACTTCCTTCTTCTCTCTGCTTAAATAATCCTGTCAATATGGAATGCTTCATGGGGCTTCTTGCTGCTCTTGGTTTGATCAATGAAGTTTATCAGGAAAGGAAGTACAAAGAATGTGGGAAAATAAAGCACCGTGTTTGCTTCTTGCTGCTGTCTCCATACTGTTAGTCACTCTTTCATGCTTTTGACTTGTTAATGTTAGAGCACTCTTCTTGCTAGCCTTGAAGAGTGTCACAGCTCTTCTGATGGTTATTCTCCTCTACCTTTGCCAACAGTCACACTACTAAACACTTCAAATTACTCAGTTTGGAAGTGCCATCTGTTTCCTAGTGGGACTCTAACAGACCTGCTTGTCCACATAATTGTTGATCATACTTGTGCAGGTTTAACTTTCATCCAAAAATGAATTCATTTTAAGATGCAGACTGGAATCATGAGACAGCATGAATGCTCCACACATCAGAGTCACTTTTTGGTGGTGGGGAATCTAGAGGAACTAAATGGAAGTCTTTTTAGCTTCTACATCACAACCTTTCGACATGTGAAGAATCCCTGGGGCACCAATTTCAAAGAGAACCTAATCATCAATGTTGATATAGAACAGAAAAGAAATGGGGGTTACTGAGGTCTCTAGCAGCTAAAGAAGTCTTATTAGTAACAACCTTATCATGCCTTTGCCCATGACCTGTGTACAGAAGACCTTTGTCCCAATACACAGCTCCACTTAGTTAAAATTTTAATGCTGTTCTCAACAATGTTAGAGGTTAAGGTCAGCTTGCAAGTCCTAGCCATCCAGTAAAACAGAAACCACCCTCAGCCCCATCACAGTGCTCTGACCTCATCTGTCTGTTCTCTTCTTAAATTCACTCATCTGTAACTTTCAGGGGTGTCATTCTCGCTTGGGGCTTTTGTAGGAAATGAAGAGTGAAGGGCTTGCCAGTGCACATTTGATACCTCGGGAAGGAAGTATTTACGGACATTTCTGCATGTTGGTCAGAACACAGGGGATTCAGAAGTTCACTATGTCAGATGAAGCTATTGTGAAACCTGGCATTCTCCCTTTCTGACCTAATTAAAAATGTCACACTCCACAGTGATTCATACATTATGTATTTATAATGTTGATATATGTGTAGTGCATTGTGGCAAATCAGAGAAAGAACTCTATTAAGAGATTTTGGTTTTCATAAAAGTACTTTAACCCTGTGGGGTCTTTAGGGATGGTGTCTTGATTACATTTCTCAAAGCCACCCCACCCCCGCCTTTCTGATAACAGCACATTTTTTTTGAA
Organism: Cricetulus griseus; assembly: GCF_003668045.3. NCBI lineage: Eukaryota > Metazoa > Chordata > Mammalia > Rodentia > Cricetidae > Cricetulus > Cricetulus griseus. The sequence goes on along the minus strand of NC_048599.1, from coordinate 37,485,473 downwards.
ATATCCATTAAAATGACCTGGTTAGAACTGAATTATTTATTTTGAAGAATATTCTAAATGACCATGAAAAGACGAGAGATCTTTCTGAGGGTGTTCTGTCAGTCTCAGCATCTGACTTCTTTTCTTGGTTTCTTTTCCCTTCTGCTTTTTTACAGAGTAGCAAATCCCACAAGTCTTGAGGTGGCCTTTCCTTTGAATACCTTTACTCTCAAGACTCTCATTCCCCCAAATGCATCACCATTTAAATACACCTCCATCTCTTCTGTTTCACATTTAATATTTAATTTTCAATTGCTTTCTAGAACATAATAGAATAAATTCTGTATAAAGCAGATTCCTGCACATAGGAGCAATCTAAACTTGCATCATCACTGATGATAGCAGTGACAATATATTTATGAGCACCTTTAGAAGGTGTCTCTGAACCTACCCACACAGATGACTTCTGAGGCTTTAGCAATAAGCCATATTCTCTCCTGAGAAGAGAATGGTCCCCTGAACCTCTGAAACATATGTCCTTGTATCGTCTCGGATCCAACATGACCAAATCAGTGAGAATATTCTTCTGTCCATACGACAAAACTGTAACTCATTGGACTGTTTGTGTCTGCCGTATACTCACTCCCAGTCAACAAATGTCACATCTGTGTGTAACTAGATCCGTGTGAATGCACACACATGTGTATGTTTTAAGAAAGTTTATATTTATAGGTGTGAATGTGCATGTGTTTATAACACTAGAAGTAGAAATTTCTAGGCAAACACTGTGTCACCAAGGTGCATCTCCAGACTTGATCTGGGTTTAATTTGAGACAGGTATTCACAAATTAGCTATGCCCACCTCAAACTTGCTATGTAGCCAGGGCAGGTTTTGAACCCGTTATCCCCCTGCCCCAGCTTTCTGAATAACTGGAATTACAGAGATGAGCCGCAAAGCTCAGCCAGAATTGACTCTCCCTTTTATTATTATTATTATTATTATTTTTAGTCACAAGTTTGCTTCACATGTAAATCCCAGCTCCCTCTCCCTCCCCTCCTCCCCTGCTCCAACCAATCCTCCCCAATCCCTCACTCTATCCCCCCTCTGCTCCCTAGGGAGGGTGAGGCCCTCCATGTGGGATCTCCAAAGTCTGTCATATCATCCCAGCAGGACCTAGGCCCTCCCACATGTGTCTAGACTGAGAGAGCATCCCTCTACGTGGAATGGGCTTCCAAAGTCCATTTGTGTGCCATGGATAAATACTGGTCTGCTACCCGAGGCCCTATAGATTGTCGAGGCCTCCTCACTGACACTCGCGTTCAAGGGGTCTGGATCAGTCCCGTGCTGGCCTCTCAGCCATCAGTCTGGGGTCCCTGACCACCCCTTTGTTCAGGTCAGTGGTTTCTGTGGGTTTCACCACCCACAGAGATTGTGGCCCCATTGCTCATCACTAGTCCATCTCTGCAACTGAGTTCCAGGAGCTCTGTTCAGTGTTTAGCTGTGGGTATCTGCCTCTGCATCCATCAACCACTGGATGAAGGCTCTAGGATGGCATATAAGGTAGTCATCAATCTCATTATCGAAGACAGGTATTTAAGGTAGCTCTACCACTGTTGCTTAGATTGCCAGATGGTGTCATCCCTGTAGATCTCTGGAAATCTCCCTAGTGACAGATTTCTCTTTAAACCTATAATGGCTCCCTCTATTATGATATCTCTTATCTTGCTCTCGTCTATCCTTCCCCTGACTCAACCTTCCTATTCCTCCATGTCCCCCTCTCCCCTCCTCTTCTTCCCCTCTCTTACTCACATCTCCCTCTCCCCTCCCACCATGCTCCCAATTTGCTCAGGAGATCCTGTAACATTTCCCTTCTCCCAGGTACCATGCATGTCTCTCTTAAGTTCCCCCCCAGTTTCCCAAACCCTCTGGCATTAGGATTGTAGGCTGGTACTCCCCTGCTTCATCTCAAAAATTCATATATGAGTGAGTATATACCATGTTTGTCTTTTGGTGACTGGGTTACCTCACTCAGAATGGTTTCTTCTAGTGCCATCTATTTGCCTGCAAATTTCAAGATTCCATTGCTTTTTTTCCACTGAGTAATGTCCCATTGTGTAAATGTACCATATTTCTGTATCCATTCTTCAGTTGAAGAGCATCTAGGTTGCTTCCAGGTTCTGGCTATTACAAATAATGTTGCTATGAGCATAGTTGAACAGATGTCTTTGCTGTATGAATGTGCATCTTTTGTGTATATGCCCCCCCAAAAAACCTCTTTTTTTCTCTCTAGATATCTACACAGTGCCTATACAGTGGGTGCTTCATTCACAATAACACTTAAAGTCGCATTTCTTGTATAATATACTTAGTTTTTCTTTAAAAACTGTTATTTCTTTGATAGTTTCACACAATGTGTTTTGATTTTATTCCTTTCTCCTCCATTTCCTCCCAGATCCACCCTCCTTCCCCTGCAAGCCCAGTTTTTGCTTTTCACTGGAACAATGTCCATTTGTTAGGGACTGCACGTGTAAACAAAAGTGTCTTTCCCTCTCCCAGGACAATCACTTGTCAATAACCCATTGGCTTGTGAGACTTTGTGCCCACATCCTCTCTCCATCTTGGGACATGGTCTGCTGAGACTTGCACAGTCCTTGTGCACACTGTCACAACCTTTTTGAGTTTTTATGTGCAGCTGCTCTGGCATTTATGGAAGATCCACTATCTTTGGCTCTTAAGCTCTTTTGCCCCCTCTTTGGCAACAATCTTGAGCTTTTGGAGGAGGAAGTATGATGTAGATGTCCCATATATTCGGACGCTGTGCTCCTATCTAATGGAAACAGAAGTTCTCTGATGAGGGTGGACAGATGCATCGACTTGGGGGTATTATGATAAATCATTGATAGTCCACTTGATCCTGTGTCCATTTGGCAGAATAATAATAGCAGATTTTCTCTTTGGGGCTATGAGCTAGTTACAGGTTCTTGGACAGCCATGGTGCAGGATACGGGTCTCATCTTGTAGAATATGCCTTAATTTCAATCAGAAAGTGGTTAGTTACTCACATGGTTGTTTTGATAACTCCAACCACTCACTGCCCTGCCCCTGCCACTTCCAGACTACCACAATACCTACTCAGATAGTTTCCTTATTTCCTGGGTTTTTGTTTGTTTGTTTGTTTGTTTGTTTTTGCCTAGGTTGTAAATGATGCAATTGTGGCTATCTCATTACTTTATGCTCTTCCACCCAGTATATACTTGCTTTCTGAAAAGGAGTTTATTAATCTGGTCTCTTGTTCCTGTTGAATTTAGTGTTTGGTCAACTGTATATTCCAGTTACTTACTTCTGATTAACAGTTGCTTTGATAACTCTCGGTTTTTGTTGGTTACCCTTGGCTGGAAAGCACATTGTTCATCAATGTGTTCTATTCATGATTATCTGGCAGTCCAGGCATAATATTTAATGTAATTGATGTCTCTGATTTACTAATGGATATTAGTAAACATCATCATTATTTAAAGAATGTGCAGCTGAATTGGCGTCTGATTAAGCATACGTGATTGAGGTTAAGAGCCTGTGAATGTCTGGAGAATACTTGTTTGTAGTGTGTGCTGTGCTGTGTGTATACTATCTGTAGGCTGCAGCTGGCTTTCCCTTCTGCTAATTGTCTGCTCTCTTTGAGGTTAAGTGGCCATTGACATGCTCAACTCCAGTGTTTCTTCCTACATTCTAAAGGACAAAACATTTACTTTGCCATGACAGTCTGATGAGATGTAAACAAAAAGAAAACCAAGATTATTTTTTATGGAGTTAGACAAATAAATATGACTTGAGCATTCATAACTCACTTTGGTCAGTATTGTTTTACAAGCAAAGACATTATTTTAAATATAAGGAACCAAGGATTGATGTAGTCATAATTTTTTGAGCTCACAGGTCTCTAAAAAGTAGGCATAGTTATAGTTCATTGAACTAGGGCCTTTGAAGGATTCATCATTAAATTCATCTGCTAATTATCATGATGTGTTCTTCCATTTTATCTTCATGGTAAAATCTTCTCTGAGTGGATACAGTGCAATACATGACTAGGTTTTGACCAGTGAGTTATAAAAAATTGCAGAAGCTTCCATTATAATCTCAGGCTTGTCCTCTGATGGCACCAACAGTGGCTTTGGTGTCAGTCTCAGTTCCAGAGTGAAGACATCACAAAGTAGAACTATAGCCAATCCTCACTAACTATGTGACACCCAGAAAAAAAACAAAGCTTTGTAAGTTAGCACTTAGGGAGGTGTGTGAAGGCTTGTCTCCACTGCCTTGCCTGGCCTCTCTTGACAGGTACAATGAGTAGGAGTCTAGCCCCCTGTGTTCCCAGCAGGGTGAGTTTCTGGGACTGCTTAACTTTCTCATTCCTTTTACTTTTCTGAAAAAGAAAATTGAGTATACTATTATAATGCTGACCTGCAAAGCTTATGCTAAATGCCAGATTAGCTTTATTGCATGGTTGCATGAAGTTATATTCAAGCACATAAGTTGTATCTGTCGTTTATCCACCTATCAATCATCCAGATACTTGTGTTCATTTAGCTGCTGGTTTTAGAGTCAGGTCTTGATTGTATCCCAGATTGGTTTAGAATTCACTATGTAGCTAAGACCAAGACTGCTTTCAAATCAAGCTCAGTGGAACTTTTGGAGGTCCTTTGTCTCATAATGTCATTATGATTCTTCAGAGATTTCTCCCCTTACAGGTTCTTTGCACACACACTATCGTTTCTTGTTTTGTGTTTTTGTGGGATTTTTGTATGTGAGAAAGTGTGTATCTCTGTATCTATATGTGCTTCTTGTGCATTTTCTTTGGCCCCTTTTATTTTATTTTGTTTATTTTATTTGTTGGTTCATTTTGTCTTAGTCCAGTTTGTTTGGTTACCTTATTATTATTTAGATGCTTATTTGTTTTGTAAGAAAAGAGAGAAAAGGGGTGTGGCTTCCTAAGGGAAGGGAGGTGCAGAGGATCTGAGAGGAGTTAAGGGAGGGGAAACTTTAATTAGAATACATAGTATGAAAAAAATTCTGTTCTCAATACAAGAAAAATAGCAAGTTTATCATATATATGTGTGTGTTTCCACAATAATTATAAATATTAGTTTCATTATTAATAAAGTCTCACGGCATTTTGAAAAAAAATCAGTCCTCTTGCCTCAGCCACTCTCATATTAATATATTTTTTAATAGGCTTTCATTTCAGTTCGTTACAGGGCCTGGTGAGATGGCTTACTGCACACAAACACTTGTTATGCAGACCTTATGACTTAAGTACCAGAGCCAGAACTCTGAGGAGAAGGTGAGAACCTACTCCCAAGTGTTGTTCTCTGGACTCCACACATGTGCACACCTACTCACTCACACACACTAATAACATATAAAAACATTTTTTAAAAGTCTGTAACTAAATTTCATTAATTACTTTTTGTTGCTAGGGATCAGATTAGAAAATAAACAAAAATCTGCCCCACCCCCAAAAACCCCTCCCATAGTGTTGTATGCTAATCATAGCAGTAGCTACTGTTAAAGTTTTCTTATGGACTAGGGATATAGCTCAGTGATATTTTCATACATAAGATTTTGGTACTTACTACAGTTTAAAACAGTGTCTTAGTTGAGGGTTCTATTGCTGTGAAGAGACACCAAAATCGTGGCAACTCTTTAAAGGGTAACATTTAATTAAGGTAGGGACTTATAGTTCAGTCTGTTATCATCATGGTGGGCAGCACAGGAAGACATCTTGCTGGCTATACCTCCATCAGAAGCCAACAGAAAGTAGCCTGTGATACTGGGCGGTATCTTGAGCATAGGAAACTTCAAAGCCTACTATCAGAGTGACACACTTCCTCCAACAAGGCCATCCCTACTCCAACAAAGCCACACCTTCTAATAGTGCCATCCCCTGAGAGCTTATGGAGGCCAATTACATTCAAACTACCACACACTCTACTTAGTACTCTTTTGTTTTTTGCTTCTAGTAGTTTTTAGTGTAAGATAAATAAACTATGCTTCATATAATTTGTCAGGGTTTTCTTTTCCTTTTGACTAAAACAATACCTATATTCTTTAACACAATTATATGCTTTTAAATACCTGAGTTAGAGAACTTGCCAGGGACCAGTACCACAGCATATGCTGCCATCCTTGGGAAGGAAAGTGAAATTAAAGTATGATAGACACATTCATGATCTGGGATGGCAAACGTTAGTTAAGACCCAGGAGATAGATGGGTAAAATAGGGACTATGGACTAAAGAGAGACATTGCAGGGATATGAAAGGATAACAAAAAAATAGACAGAGATAAGAAAACAGACAGCAAGAGAGATCAAGAAAAGGAGAGAGATGTGAAGTGTTTGTTGCCTTCAGGGAAGCACACAATCCTCAAAAAGCCTGCAGCTGCCCCTGACCTGAGGAAGGCTGTTTGTTGCATCAGCCTTCCCTCTTCCCTGTTAGGGAGTTTTCAAAATCAGTCGGAAATCTCAATATTTACATATGTACTTTTAATCTGTTAAGTTTAAAACCTAAGCCAGGAGCTTTATTTTTAATACACAAACCAAACTTTGGAGTGTAAGGACAACTGGACCCAGTTAAGATTTAGTCTATTGTTAGCTTTCAAGATAATAAGTCCAAAGAGAGGTGCAGATGCTCATGGCTAAAAGTGCAAAAGTATGTATTGCTGTCATATCTGTGTGACCCAAGTATGTTCTTCTAACATGCACACTTTACAGCCTTTATTATGTCTTTTGAAACCCACACAACTGGCTCCAGTTAGAGAAAGTCTGTAAGAACAATGTTTTGGGATCATTTTATTTTAACCCAGTTTTGTGCTGTGACCGCTCCAAGAACAGCACTTGATATCTGTGGGTGGTCCCCTCTGCCCCTCTGGCTTGCCATTACAGCATCTTTCTGTATCAGAAGTCACTAAGGTAATTAAGAAGGTTTGCTTGTCAGTGCGATGCCAACTTAACATCCATGAAAACGCACTATGAAAAAGCAGGAATTGGGCATAGCACGTTGAATTAAATCAAATCAGTCACCAAAGAACCCTGCAAAACCTTTAGTCTACAAATGATTCACATTACTGACTCCTCAATGTAAAGTATGATTGCTTTAATGAAAAAGTAAACACAGTCTTGTATGAAAACTGACAGAATTCTGACATTGTCCATTTATGGCTGCTTGTTCTTGTCTTAGAAGTCATCTAAACTTAGATATATGCAGATCACATGCCTTTCATGTAGTGTAATACTGGCTCAGAGAGTGTTTTGAAGCCTAGGTTGTTTTAATGAGGAAAACTAATTATACATCTCAAAGGAAGGAAAGGTGTTTGTAGAAAAAAAAAAAAACAAATTCATTCGCATTGTAAGACTGAATGCACACTACTCATACTTATTTATACAGTATAATGTGGAAGGCTCCTGGCTGACTCCAAGTATGGTTGCATTTGGAATTCTTGTTTCAAGGGAGGATTCCTTTATGAAATGTGAATGTATGGTTGAACAAAGACTTTTTGTTCTATCTGCTTGTAAGTGCTGAGATAGCTCTTCATTTTTTTTTTTTTTGATACGTCTGAATGTCTCCTTCTTTCCAAACTTGGTAATATTCAGGAGTCTAATAATAACTGAAAACCGTTTTTAAAAACCTGCCAAGAGAGCCCACTTTTCTGTCTGATTTAACTAATGTAGCTATTAGATTTAATCTGTTTAGTTGGGGAAAAATTAGTTTGTGACTGCAAATGGCTGTCTGCATTAATTACATCCAAATGAACATGAACATTTTTAGAACTGTTTTTATTTCTATCAATTTTTTTCTTTACTTGGCTAAATATTTCCTTATCAGTATCAGTTAAGAATCACAGATAGAGAAGTTCAGAGAACCCAGTAGAGTGTTTCCTATATACATTTATTGTGATTCTCTAGATGGAAATTCTAGAATCCACAGGGCTAGAGACTGGCAGGTTTGAAGTCCACAGGGTCAGGCAGGGCAGACAAGAAGCTGTCCATGGCTGGGGCTGCAGCACAATTTTGCCCTCTTAAAGCCAAGCTCACTTTCTCTTTCAAAGTCTTGCAGATGGCTGTATGAAGCCCACCCAGATGATCAAAGATAATTTTTGCTTGAAATCAACTGGCTGTACATGTTAGTTCTATCCATAAAACACCTTCACAGCAATATCTCATTACTATTGAATTGAAAAACCAGTAACAATAGCCTAGTAAAACTAGTATATAGTGCCAACCATTATACCATCTTTCCCATCTCCAAGAACCCTTATTGAATGAGCTGAGGATGTCTATCTTGGAATCTATATTATATTAGAACAATGTATTTTTTATGGCCCTCATACTGTGTTCCTAAACATATTTTTGACGTCCCAGAGAGTAAGCCATTTATTTTTAGTTTCTTTAGTGCATGTTATGACATTTGGCATATAATCGATAATAGGACAGCATTATCTATTTTGACTCTCCATGTCCTTTATCATACAATTGAGAGAGATTAGATCCTATTTCCCCCTTACCTATACCCCAACTTTTGGAGAAGAGAGTTCCTAATCATTAATTCCAATTCCACAACATAGCTGGATGCATTGTGATTGTCCACCAATCCCCATAATCTCTAATTTTCTCATCCAAAAGGCAAGGAGAGTAAATGATATTGTTTCTGGCTTGGGAGTGGCCTGAGTATATATGAAGACATAGAAAAGGCAGTAATAAGGAACAGTTAAGAATATGTACACAGGAAGATTAAATGGAGGGATGAACAGGGAAAAACACCAAACCAGAGTTATGAATATAATTTTATCTAAGGAGAATGAGTGGATCATTTTACTTGAAAACCTGTGGTAGACTAAATATTAGTCCATAGCATAAACACAAGGAGGCAGAATCCAATATCTTATGCTAAAATTGCAGCTTTAGAAATCAGGACAGTCAGGGACAGAAAGCAAAATACAATTTGCATAGCAGCTAGAAGACCGACTTCTCTCTCTCCCTATGCATGTAATAGCAGGAAGTCTGATATTTTATTTCAGGTAAAAAACAGAGTACACTTCCCACAGAAACTGCATAACCTCAGTGAGCTAAAGGGCTTCAGATATAAGTGTTAGAAGCCTAGAGGCTTCCTTCTATTAGTGATTGTGGGAAACCTCATCTACTTGCTTTGATGTAGTCAAATCTACTAGAATTTGCCAGAATACCCACAGTACCCAATGAGATCCCATTGAACTAGACAGTGGCTTCTTTTAGCAAATGTCCCATTCCCCTATGTAACTGAGTCTTGGCTAGTACTATGGAAACAGTGATGTTCACAGTTGTTAGGTAATTACCAAAGGACAGAGAGTATCTGCTACTCCTCTTCTCTTTGTTCAACATCAAGTAATTTTAACATGATTTCAACTGTGTAAATTTTGTTATTAAAAATGTTAGAGCCTGGAGAAATGGCTCAGTGGTTAAAAGCACCCATTGCTCTTCTAGAGGATCAGAGTTTTGTACCTGGGCCCATGTTGGGTTGCTTACAGCTACCCGTATCTCTAGCTCAAGGGTATTTGATACTCTCATCTGGTCTCTATGGCTGCCAACAGACATGAAAAAATAGAAACAATTTTTAGATATTTGGATTTATTAAATAACTAACTCAAGGAGGGCTAAATTATGACGATTGGATGTAATGTAAACATTCCCAATGTGTTAGAAATAATAATGCCAGAAAATCTTAGCAACAGGAGAACTCTTTCTACCTGAGGCAAATCCACATTGAGATGCTTTACCATAATGTAGAAGAGGAATAAGCAGGTGATTTTTCACACATTAAGAAAAGAGGGTGGGTCAAGATGCAAATAGTGGATATGAGGGGATTTGTGGGAATCAAGAAACGTTAAAAAGTAAAGACCTAAGTTCAGCATAGAGAGTTATATGGTTACTGGAACAACCACAGAGGCCATTAAAAGTGGTTGATTCTGGAAAATGAAATGGGGCTGGGTATGGGGCATTTAAGTAGGAGATGCACATAGCCATTCCACACTCCCTTCCTTAAATTATGTGCATGTTGCATGTGCTGGCTTTGTATAAAGTCAATAATAGCAATTAGTTATATAATCACAGTCAAGTTTTAAAGTAAGGCTACTCTCAGTTCATCTTGATTAAATTTTCCTACATAACATGATATGTTTGTGTATAGCATGTCAATTAGATTTCATCCATTTATTTTAGGATATAGACTGCTTTCCATGTGTTTCCTATTTCAGACAATGTTTACAGGGGAAGTATATGAGTTTAGACATTTCTTCTTGACTGTTAGAAAGCTCTGAAGCCACCCAGTAGGTGGATCGCTGTCTTCTCTGTAGTCATCAGGATGACCCAGAGGTCAGATTTACCCCTCCCTTCCTCTCTGAACCTACACTTTCTTTTATTTTCTAGTTTCTTGAAAACTGCAGCTAGTGATTCTATCAGAGGGGTCAGTAGTAGAGGGCTATAGGTTCATTACAGCAGACCCTGTCTCTTCAGATACTCCACAAGGGATACTCTCTGACAGTTTCTCTAGTCCTTCCCAGTGGTGTTGCCAGATATAATTTATAACCCTGAAAAAATTTAATGTGAGGTAGACAGTGAACATCATTTGCATATTAGTGTGTATCAAATATTATGTGTAACACCCTTACACTAACATTGTATTTTAGGATAAATTCAAATTTTATCAAGTATGCTATATTCCTGCTTGTTAAATCAGACAATTCTAAGTGAAAAGCATTTTTGAGGAAGTACAAGTATATTTGGATATTGCATCATGGAAGAATGTAAGCCTTTTTTCTTCCTTAAAAATATAGTTAAGGGATTGGGGAGGTGGCCAGGAAGTAAAGGCACTTGCCTCTAACCCTATCTGCATTTGCTTTCTGGGAACCACATGACGGAAGGAGAGCACATACTTCCTACATTTGTCCTCTGAATTCCAGACATGCACCCCTGACAAATAATATTTTAAAATATGAAGCTCAAGGGGACCATTTATGTCTCTCTTAGAGTCTTCCTTGTTGCCCAACTTCTCTAGTGGTATGGATTGTAGGCTGGTAATCCTTTGCTCTATGTGTAAAATCCATATATGAGTGAGTGCATACCATGTTTGTCTTTTTGTTACTGGGTTTCCTCACTCAGAATGGTTTCTTCTACTTCCATCCATTTGCCTTCGAATTTCAAGATTCTATTGTTTTTTTCTGCTGAGGAGTACGCCATTGTGTAAATGTACCACATTTTCTGTATCCATTTTTCAGTTGAGGGGCAGCTAGGTTGCCTCCAAGTTCTGGCTATTACAAATAATGCTATGAACATAGTTGAACAGATTCCTTTGTTGTATGTGCTTCTTTTGGGTATAAGCCTAAGAGTGGGATTGCTGGATCTTGTGGTAAACTGATTCCCATTTTCCTGAGGAATTGACATACTGATTTCCAAAGTGGCTGTACAAGTTTGCACTCCCACCAGCAGTGGAGGAAGATCTCCTGAGTAAATTGGGAGCATGGGGGGAGGGGAGGGGAGAGGGAGCAAGGAGAATGAGAAGGAGAGAAAAGGAGGAGTGAAGAGGACATAAAGGAGCAGAAAGGTTGTGTAGGGGGAAGAATAAAGGAGAGCAAAATAAGAGATACTATCAGAGAGGGAGCCAGTATAGGTTTAAACAGAAATCAGAACCAGGGAAATGTCTAGAGATCTACAAGGATGACACCAACTAACCATCTAAGCAACAGTGGAGAGGCTACCCTAAATAACTGCCCCTGATGATGAGATTGATGACTAACTTATATGCCATCCTAGAGCCTTCATCCAGCAGCTGATGAAAGTAGAAGCAGATACAGCTAAACACTGAACTGAACTGGAATCCAGTTGCAGAGAAGGAGGAGTGATGAGCAAAGTGGACAAGACCAGGTTGGGGAAACCCACAGAAACAGCTGACCTGAACAAGCGGGAGCTCTTGGCCCCCAGACTGATCACTGGGAAACCATCATTGAACTAATCCAGACCCCATGAATGTGGGTGTCAGTGAGGAAGCCTTGGAAATCTATGGGGCCTCTTGTAGTAGATCAGTACTAATCCCTAGCATAAGAGTGGACTTTGGGAGCCCATTCCACATAGGGGGATACTCCCTCAGCCTAGACACACAAGGGAGGGCCTAGGCCCTATCCCAAAGGATATGACAGACTCTGAAGACCCCCCCCCCATGGAAGACCTCACTCTCCCTGGGGAGCAGAAATGGTATGGGATAGGTAGGGTGTTAGTGGGGGGCAGGGGAGGAGGGGAGAGAGAGGGAACTGGGATTGACATGTATAACAATCTTGCTTCTAATTTAAATTGAAAAATGGAGGAAAAATAAAAAATAAAAAAGATGAAGCTCAAGTATTTAAACATTTCTATATTTAAAATATCATGCTCACAGCCATGTGTGATGGGATTTTAAGTCAACCAGAATGTGGGTAACTCTTTCCAGTGGCTGTGGAGAAATAACGTCTTCTGCATTTGAGTTTGTGTCTAAAAAATGGCTTGCAGTGAGTGGAAGCGAAGTACTGCTTGCTTGGTGACTCACTCCTATCATTATTTGTCATCCCATTAGCTAAACAACTTCCCCCAATTTTAGTCCTAGCATCAAGTAAGCCATTGTCATTCTATCTGTATAGTATTGAAGTTGCACACACAATGGAAGGGATCACAGACATACATCATGAGTAAGTGGACCCCAGCAATTGATATATTTTCAGATGGGCTGTGAATATTTAATAGCAAGGATTCTTAGAGCAAACTGTCTTTCTCATTATAGGGGCAGTCACATTGTGTTTCATTCTGGACCATCAAAGAGGCAGTTCTGCCTCGGAATGGAATAGTTTATCCACTGTTCCTATTTGGATCAGGCTTGCGCCTGAGCAAAGTTAATTCCAATCAGTTTGACTCATTATTTCTCAGAAGATTGAAGGCTGGATATTTTCACTCAATAGATGGGAATTTCATATGACTTTTCAAGGTCACACAGGAAAATTTGCCACAGAGAACAGAATGTCTAAAGAGGAATCATTCTGAAGGGTCTTTGTCTCTAATATTACTTTTTAGCTAGCCAATTTCATGTATCCATGAAGGCAACTGGATGAAGCTAAGTAAGTTATTTCCAATACCTTAAAATAAATGCGTCAAAGCCTGCATGATGTTGCTTTCAGTCAGGAAAGATGATACACTAAAATATCAGAACATTTCCTGTCTATTGTAGATTAGAGGCACATACGGTTATGACTTCTGCTATCTCATCCCCCAAAACAGTAAAAATTATTCTAGTATCTGAATGTGACAGAAAAGAATAAAACATGGATTTTCAACATTCTACTTGATATTCATGTTCATGTCACAATCCTGAAAAGGAAAGTATTGTCAGTTTACTTAAAGGAGTTCCTTTAGCCTGAAAAAAACGTTCCAAACCCTAAAGAATACCTGAAACTACCACACACTGAATCCTCACAGACTTTGCTTTTTTACTACATGAGTATCCCTGTGCTAAGATTTAATTTATAAATTAGACATGACAAGAGCATATACAACACAGAAAGAGGAGGAAGAAGGAATAAATAACACTAAGGATGTTTGAAAAGCTGTAAGGAATTATTTTATATTTGCCTAAATTACATACAGTGCATATGAATGTGTGTGTGTGTGTGTGTGTGTGTGTGTGTGTGTGTGTGTGTGTGTACTTTTAATGAAGTTATGCCACTTGGGTTGACAATGCTTCCCACAAGAGCTATTGACCCATTACCAGGCATAAGAGTTATTGATTAGGGGATTTCAAGAGACTCCCAAAACAATATAGACAATTATTGTTACCCTTGTTTACTTTCCAGGGGTTGAAAGTAAGTCCCTACTGCTAAAGACACCACATACTTCCGACATAGAACTTGCAATATTAGCATTTGTTCTGACCTGAAGCTCTCCTCTGGACCTAGCAATCATAGTACCAGAAGGTGCTGTGCAAACTGCCACTGGAGAGAATCAATCAGTAGTAGTAGTAGTAGTTCTGCACAGCTGTGATGTCTATGAACTGCAAAACGGACTATCATGGCAAGAGAGCCTTAAAGGTTGGATAGTGGCAGTCATATGTTGATGGTCTAATTAAACAACATCTGCTAGTTAGACTGCCCACTCAAGAGGAAGTGAACCTATGCTCAATAGTGGAAACCTAACCAAATACCTTGGGCTAGCATGATCATGGATGTTAGTGGGAAACTTACTACCTACACTTTACTTGTCTAGCATACTTCCTAACTGCATTCTAAAGCTTACTCTTATATCCACAGCTAAGTCAGCTCCCCACTAAGGTAGCTTCTCTTTGCAGCAGAATATCATTTCTGAAAATCACAATTGGTCAAAATGCAAAGTGCAACTGGTTGTGAGTGCCTAGTCTCAACAGGCTCATCTCCAACATAACTCCTGTACCTGAGACTCAGGGAATGCTACAGAAGGGGTGGTAGAAAAATTTTAAGAGCCACAGGACCAGAGATCATGCCTCCTAGAAATTATAGGGAAGGTACACCTGGGATACCTGTTCGCTCTTTAAACAAGATCTGAGCAATGAAAATACCAATAGTCATGCTACTGTTGAAGGGGGCAATCTCTCAGGGGTGACATCTTTAGAGGAAGGACTATAGGGAATTAATCACTCTGAGAGAGGAGTCTCCTTCTTTGGGCCTAGCAATCCCAGGGATGAACCCACTTTTTGTTTATCAGTTCCAAGTGGTCAACCATGAAACAACATACACACAAGCAGCATTAAGTGGATGGAGCAAGTTGCATTTACATATTTATGCATATATTTGTCATGCTATCAATTTGTAAGAGTGTAGTGGGGGACATAGAGCTGATTGGAAAGAAGAAAGGTTTGAAAGTGGGAAATGATGCAATTATATTTTCATCAGAATTTAGAAAATAGAAAAATATAATTTTAGGAAGGAAGCATATAATAACTAATAATAGGATAATTATAGCAATAAACATAATACAATTATCAGCATTACTACTCAAGCTATTTGAATACAAGCTAGGAACACCCAGTCAGCCAGTCTGAAAAAGGTGAATGTTTAAGTATCTGGATAGGTGTATAGCTTATACAGTGTGGAAACACTGGAAGAAGAGATGACTCTGGCTCAAGGTGCTAGTGGGAAGGATAGCACAGTATTTCACCACACTTCTCAGAACTGTGCACAATTTGAGACATATACGAGGTTTATATCTGGAATTTTCCATCTAGTACTTTCAGACCACTGGGGATCACAAGTGACTGAAATCCTGCAAAGTGAAAACATAGATAAGGAAAACTACAATCTCCTTTCATTTGGCTCTGGTTATTCTTGGCTACCAGAGGAATTTAGTATGTAAAATTTGCAGTGTGAAACAACCAATTCTAGTCTTTGAAGGTTGACATAATTGATGTGGTGAGTCTAGAAATGCTACTAAGTTGACCTTACATTCCCTGTCCCACACTCTAGCTTGTTTTTGTCTCCACCTGATTACATGGATAATCCACCATTCCCAAGACTCCCCATCAGAGGCTTATCTTCAGTTTCACAGAAGCAAGGGTTAGATATATGTAAGTTTTGCTCTTCACCAGCTTCTGCTTTATAGTTGTCTTGTGGTAGCCTTTTGTACCTGGTTTCTCTGATTAACTGGGTGATAACTTCCCTGATCTATAAGTTTTTTCACTGTGCCTCCCATTCTTCAGCTTCTCACACATCTGAAGAAAGTATGATAACTCTCCTAAATCCCTTCTGTCACTTCTTCATTTCCTAAAGACTGCCTCAGCTGAACATCAAAGCTATCTTCTAGAACCATCCCATCACCAGAGTAACTCTTAGCCTACACTGTGCAATGGACTCTGCCAAGACTGAAGGTGATATGTTCACATTTTAACTTAAGAACCAAATATATGCTGGTTATACATCTGTGAGTAATGGGAACTTCCTGAGCATAACAATCTCACCTAAGAGGGAAACTCATACGTGATGGTATGATCTCACAAACCTTGGGCCCATTGAGGCTCTGTGATTTTAACTAATGAGGGGGTGTTGATACTAAAATTGAGTAGCACATGCCTGTATGGGTGAAAGCTCTGAGAATTTAATCCAGTGGAAATTAAGGTGGCAGGAGATTACTTGTTGGAAAAGGACCCAGTGTTTTTGTACTGTGCATTATAAAAGATTTTTATGGTCCTTGGGTATTCGCATTATTTCCCTCTTGGGATGACTGGAATTTACTCTGTACATAGTCTTCAGTTCTCAGTGACCAGGCTACGACCGTGCTCTGTCTACTTCCTCAACACTCACCTGTAAATTCCACTTCCTAAAATAGCCATGACTCTGCCAGAGGGCTTTTATCTGTGGACTCATCTTGTCACCCACACACAAGCAAACCAGAATTACTGAGCTAATAAAGCTCTAGTAGTCATCACTCAGTGACAATAAAAAGTTGTTGGACACCTACCACTTCCTCCTTGTCCCTCAGTTGGATGACTTTGAAGTGAACCTTCTTTGCAAACCCCTTAGAGCTACAGGATAGGTTGAGCTCTGGTCCTCAATGGTCATTGAATTCATGGAGCACATGGTCCACCTGCATTTTCTTCCCTTTCCCATCTCCTCCACTTGTATTTTTTAGGACACCCCCCCAACACACACACCCCAGCAAACTACCTCCAAATGCATTTTTCAAATTTGCCTTTGGACCTGTTTCCTGGGGATTCAAACAAAGATGTTATCATTAGTTCATTTTTGCTTCTTACTAAGAATTCATGAGACTAAAGATGGTATTGATAAAATGAAGAGAAGAGACATTTACAGATAAAGTAAGACATCCATTTATAAGGTGGGGCTTTAGAGGGGTATGTTCATGGATGCCTCTAGACTAGTTTCAGGACTGAGTGTGGTTTGAGATTTTAAGAAAAGTAGCATTCTGGTGAAATCCTTTTAATAGGACCCCTTAGGAGCTAGATATATGTCCCATATCTGAGGGGTCAATAGACTGGTAACTGACTCTAGTTCATAAAAGCCAAGAGTAGGAAAGTGGTGATTTGCTCCTATAAAAGCAACAAACAAACCAGCCAGATACTTGGGCTTTTCCAGCACCCAATGGGATCTTTCTAACATATTTGTTGACAAGATAATTTTTCCAGTTGAATGGAATTTGATTTTGTGCATAAGACAGAGTGTCTATGTACATGTTCTCTTAAGTACTAAAATTAATATCACCTCTAAAATAAATAGCTTTAAGAAAAAACAGTTGGAGCAAGTAGCTTATTTCTATGTGTCTGAGAAAAAGGAGTACCAGATTTAGCATACATAAAATAGGAGATACCCAGTTAAATTTGAAGCAGATCTGAACAAGAATTGTCTCAAGCATTAGTACATCCCCTGTACTCATCAGGCATTTTTATAAGAAAGTATTCATCCTTTAGATAAGACCCCAAGGTAGCCTCTGTTCTGCCTCATTTGACTACTCTGCTTCTGAACCACCCTTGGTACCCAGGAGGACTGAAACTAAAGCAACTGAGAAAAACCAAAACAAAACACTTAAGGTAAACAGTAGTTGCTTTTCTCATCATTGAGGTACAACACCAAACAACGAAGAGCCCAAGGGAGTAAGAGTTTATTTTGGCTCATGATTGGAATCCATCTTGTTCAATACACTCCATCATGGCAGGAAAAGCAGAGAGACATGTATGCTGGCACTCAGCTCACTTTCTCCTTTCTTCCATTTTTATTTAGTCTAGGATCCAGCTCATGAGATGGTGGTACCACATCCAGGATAGGTCTTCCTTCCTAAATCAGTCCTCTAGAGGCAACCTTACAAACATGCTCAGAAATATGTCTCCTAGCTGATTCCAAATAAACTGATGCTGCTGATGAAGAAAGCATCACAGTGTGGTGCTAGTAGGACAGTAAATCTTGGAATAGAAGATAGGCTTTTGCTATGCTCCCATACTCAGCTAAAAAGTTAATGAGGACTTAATGCTTTACTTATAACCTTTTCAGCTAATTGATCCATTGAACATACATTTATTGAGTGTCTATCGTATGTCAGGGAAAATTCTAAGCACTTGGCAGACAGCAGTAAACAGGGCAAGCCAAGGTCTTAACCTCACAGAAGTTTGATCCTAGGGCTGTTTGTAGATGAACACAATGAAACTTTGAAATAAGTTACGGCTTTTGCCTTAACTTTTGCTGTACAATATTGTGTCAAAAATGCAATCCATGTTTGAATCCTTGAGTGCAGAATCCATGGATGCATAGAAGGATATCTATATATCTGTTTCTGTACCATATTCCACTTCATTCCTGCTTCTCTGATTCCATCTTCATGCATTTATTTCATCCGGTCACAAAAGAGACATGATGAGTGAGTCATGGTGATGACTATGATCCTGGATCTGGTGGAGCAAATGAAGTGCAGAGCCTTAAATCCAGCCCAGCATTCTGGGTACTTACAGTATCATCACATATGATGTTTTTAAGAAAACAGGAAAAGAGAGATGTAGTATTGTTTGAATATCTGCTCCTAGAACGTAGTTCCCCATTTCTTCCCCAAATCTTTTGAATATGTTCTCAAGAGCTGAATAATGAAGAAGATACTGAACTGTAGCTCTATGGAAATACTACATATAGTAGTCCTCTTCCTCTCAAGGAAGAATAAGTCTAATTTAATACAAAACATTGGGGAAATCAAGGTCTTTGGGCTGATAGCCCATCTTTACCTTGAGTATCTTTGGGGAGAGTTTTATTTTCAGTGTCTTATTATTTAACAATGTAATTGAGTTTGTAAGTACATTCAAATAAATATATTTGACAAGGGAGATATCACCTTAGGAACACTGGAGAGTGTGTATATAGATGTTTCTATGCACGTTCAATGTTTACCAACAACATTGGTATCATACAAAGTGAAATCTGAGCAGACTGACAGTTTCATGCTTCTTACCACATCGTAGCAATTCCCCTTTGTTCTCTTATTTTCTTTTCCTCCCATCAGTGATATTACTGACTTACTCCCCAAATGGAGGATTGAAGTGTTAAAACTGTGTACAGAGTAGAAGAAATGGAATCTGTCAGCAGGCTGGGCTTCCTCTACAGTCCATGTCATGGTAGTGATGAATCTATTTCTAACATGTACTCCTGGAGATGATTTCCATAGTTGTTGAATGTATTTTAGTCCAGAATTGCTTATTTCTTTTGGTGAGGAAATGTGGCTCTCAGAAATCAAAGCCTCTTAGTTTAGTTTGGTAGGATTAGATAGTACCCATTTCTCAGGCCAATGTTTAGAGTCCTGAGAGCTGGCTGACTTCTCTAAAAAAAAAATGGGACTATTAATTGTGTCCTATGTGAGAAACAGGAGGTATTAGGCAGTTAGCATTTTAGCCCCAATTCCAAAGTAGAAGGTATCACAGTCCATTTCTTCTGATCTCCTTAGAATCTTAGATGGCAATATTAAAGTGAATTTGGAGGCAACACTCATGAAGCCTCCCGGGATTCCCTCATAAGCAGAGGCCCTTTGAACTTTAGATGGGGCCTTTCCTGATTCTGAGCACTGTTGCCATTCATCACTGAGTCTATAGAATGGCCACACAAGCCCTACTCAGTTACATTCTAGGTCTTCTGCTTTTGCATTTCAAACTCTTAATACTGGAAATTGTATAATCAAAATCTGCCTATAATTTATAAGGGGGTTCTTTCCTTTGTTGCATTTCTTATTTTTCAGTTGCATTGATAAAAACCATCTCCTAAGCTCTCATTTTTCAATCCTTTGAATAATCATCATTCCCCACATAGCAGGCCTCCCCCTACTTAGACTAATGCAGCCATCCATTTCCATGCACCTGAGCTATTTGTGTATAAGTGCTGTTGTTTTCAAAAGAACTCAAGCCTTGCAGATTCCACTATATTTTACATAACAGCATACTTGGCCTTCCTGTCGAATGTGCTTATGTCCAAGTTTTATGATTATTCAAGAGAACTATTGTGCCAGAAGAGCTCTGAATTAGGCCAGAGTGATACTGGCATATCAGGAGCAATATGAGCAATAACTTCAACAGCCAAATCACACATCCAGTCTCCTGTGGCTTAAAGTTAGCTCTACATACCTTATAAATAGCTATGCATGTTACTTTATATTACAGTTCAGAGTAGTCAGTAAGTGAGGAGAAAGAATTGAATTGTTTTCCTCATTATTTCTATATGTGAAGATTGACCTATACAAAATATGTGTTGAAGGAGTTGTTCATTTAGCTTAGGCAGAATTCCCTAATTCCTCTTGTCTTAGCTTAGCTGGACTATCACTTATGATTTCATATCAAGAACACAACACAGTATCTGCACAGTATTCCTTTATCTGGCAGGGAGCTAATGATGTGATTATGTGATTTTCTTTGTCAAACAGTGTCATTGCCTTTTTCTTCATTCAGTTGCATCACTATGGTTTTCTTTTATAGTATCAAAATAATGCCCAGTTTAATTTCTTTTATTTAAGCACACAGCACATTATATTACTATCAGGATATATTTATCCAATGAAGTTTGCTGAACATTATTTCACATAAATTTTGCTAGGTGACTGTGTTATACTCTAACATAAAGGGCATATTCAAAAGTGAGGGTTTCTCTTTCTCTTATTATTGGTGAAGAGTGTACAGGTTGCATTGCCTCAGCATGTGTATGGTGATCAGAGAACAACTATGTAGAGTTGGTTCTGTCTTTCCATTTTCATGTGGGTTTTAGGAACTGAAGGGAAGTCATCAAGACTATACAGTGATTTATTTACCCACTAAGCCATCTCCTCAACCCAACAAGAATGTTCTTAGATACTACTTTTATACTCACTATCTGTAGCTATCAGGCAAATACTTGCAAAATGCTCAGAAATACACTAGAAAGTTTTGCTTTTCACCCTTACATTCCTCATTAGGCTGAGGGAGGACAGCTTCAGGCTGGTCTAAGTGTCAGATATATTCTAGGGCCTGACTGGGGACCAGTGACTACCAAGTGTGGTTTTCTCATGTCAATGTTTTGAGCAGTGAGATTGAAGAACATAAGTCAATAGAACTGTGCTTGGTACTGAAGCAATGCTAGTTCTGTACTCATCCATTGGCTAGGTCAATATATTCAACAAGGAGGGCCTCTCTTGAAGGTACATCTCCTGTAACAGTAAGTTCTGCTTTACAAATTCAGTGGAAGTATTATCGTGGATAAATATTGTTTGCCTCTCAAATGTTCATATGCTAGAAGCTTAGCCTCTGGAATATCAGGCAGTGAGAAATTTAAATAGGACTCAGTCAATGGCATTTAGGTCCTAAGGACTCCACCTCCTGAGAAGATTCATGTAAATTCATTCATATCATACAGATCTTGTTGCTCTGAATTAGTTCTCATGAGAATGACTTGTTAAGTGAGTCTTTCCCCAAATAGTCCTCTTTCTACATGTAAACTCTTCCCTTTCTACTTTTCTGTATGCTAGAAACATAATGCTGTCCAGACCATTCAGTTATCAGCACCATGGACCAAATAAACCTGTTATATTATGAGCTGCTTGCAGCCTCCGGCAGCTTTACAAAAGTGCAGAATGTTTATTTCAAATTTTACCAAGTACCAAAACTAATTTTGAATGGTTTATTATTTTGAAAATTACTCAAATTCAGTTAATTTAACAAAATTACATAGATATTTAATAAAGTTGTATATAAACATATACTGTATATAGTGCAATTTGATGGATTGATTATAATGTGTGGAGCATTAAAAAATAATTGCTTTGGAAATTCATTATTTAAATTTCTTTTAATTCATTAACATATACTGAACTATGTATGAATATATATACATCTATATCAAATACAAGAATATTCTAATTTACCTATTGACAATTGTAGGGAGTCACCCTAGCCCCGCCCAATAGTCCTGGGGCAGGTACCAGGTGGACCTGGGGACTCGCCCATAAGGGCGGGGTGAAGGAAAGCCGGGATGACGTAAAGGGGGCTTCTTAAGGGACTGTATGTGGGGACGGGGCTCTCTCTTTGTTCTGACCGCGCTGGCTGGGTTCTTAACCTAGCTCTGGCCTGTGTTTCACCCGGCTGTGCTTGGAAATAAAGAGACCTTAATCCAATATCTGGCGCCCAAGTTAAGAATAACCTTCTTATTGTTTAGAGTTGGGATTGGAAGAAGGTGTTCAAGTTAGACACTTTTTCACATGACTTTAAGACTTAGCTAGAATAGACATAGGATGTATCATAGCGGATTATTATATATTCTTGTATTCCACCCTTATGATTGTTAGTTTTGGATATTTTACACTATTAAGTTTTAATCCTCTCTTAGACTAAAAGGGGAATTGTAGGGAGTCACCCTAGCCCCGCCCAATAGTCCTGGGGCAGGTACCAGGTGGACCTGGGGACTCGCCCATAAGGGCGGGGTGAAGGAAAGCCGGGATGACGTAAAGGGGGCTTCTTAAGGGACTGCACGTGGGGACAGGGCTCTCTCTTTGTTCTGACCGCGCTGGCTGGGTTCTTAACCTAGCTCTGGCCTGTGTTTCACCCAGCTGTGCTTGGAAATAAAGAGACCTTAATCCAATAGACAATGAAGATTGCATGAACTTAGGTGATGGCTGTGGATGACAGTATTATATTTATTAAACTATATCTTAAATGTGGATATATATATATATGTATATATATATATATATATATATATATATATAGAGAGAGAGAGAGAGAGAGAGAGAGAGAGAAAGAGTAAACTGAGTCTCAATGAACACTTGCCCAGGACTGACACTTAAAAAAAATAAATTCACTACATCTATTTATTGTAGATGAAACCACTGCATAAACACTGTGCTCTTTTCCCCTGCATTGCTGTACTGGCTAAGGGAGCTTCTAGAAGCTCCACTGTACAGTTTTTGCTGTTGTTGTTTTTCCTGAAGTTTATCTCTTTTTAACTTGGAAAATCAAAAGTTAACATTGTTCTATAGGTTGATATTTCTCTACTCTTCAGAGGTATAATTGAATTTTTTTCCCACTTTTCTAAAACCAGGTAGTTTTCTATAATCATTTTGGCAATTTCATGTGGCCATGGGATAATTGTCATCTGAGTGACTACTGTGCTATACCTTAAGACTGTCCCTGCTTCCTGCTGACTTCAGCATATACTGTATATAGTTTCAATCTCCTCTTCTTCCCCTCCCCTTCTCTTTTTCCTGTTGGTTTCTTGAGATAAGACTGATGTCTTAACCAATAGGTAGCTCAGAATGGCCCTAAACTTATACATATGCTTTTGTCTCTGCCTCCCAAGTAATGGGTTGCAGGGGCATGGGTAATGATTCACAGGACTAGGCTCAAACATAGATTAAATGTAGGGGGAAATGCTGACCACACCCACTTGGGGCTGGCACAAGGTAGGACTATTTAACATTCCTTGTGGCAAAACCTTCCTCTTAGTTTGCCCTTTAGAATCAGTGAGACACAACTACGCCAGGAACACCAATTACATAAGAAAGGAAGATGGGCATTGAAGAAACTCATTATGGAGTTTGCCTTCAACATGACAAGATTAGCCATTTGGGCAAGAAGCTGCTTTTGCCTGGACTGTTTGATAAAATGGGTACGCAGTACCCACAGGAAAGTGACTACTGAACTTGCCAAACAAGACAGTCCTGAAGGTTTCCTGCTTCATGGAGAAGTCTGCCAGATACACTATGGCCTATAGGCTGAAGATTGATGCCCCAACATTACAGAGGAATTTTGGGTGACTGTCCAGGTAGTAAGATGTCTCTGTCAGATCTAGAGTTTATTTGTTATCCTTCTGTGCCTTTGATGGAGTTGAAGACAGATAGTTATAGTTTTCTTTAGTTATTATAAAAGATAAGTTACATATAAGACCTTAGACTCACAAAGATAGGATAGAAAATATTTTTAAATCTTGATAAATGTTAATGGACTAAATATTGTAACTATAGTTCTTACTTGATAACTGTTTTGTTATACATTTTACTATGGTAGTGGTAAAACTCTTCTTTTTATTTAGACAGAAAAGAGGAGATGATGGGAGAAGTCCTTCTTGTGTATATGTTTGTCTTATTGGTTGATAAGTAAAGAACTGTTGGCCAATAGGAGAGCAAGATAGGTGGGGCTAGGAGTCAAGGAGGATTCTGGGAAATGTAGTAAAGACAGAGTCACATGTGATCCCGGGCAAGAAAGGATGCATACCCGGCATCCTTGGTAAGTTAAGTCTTTATAAAATATGTAGATTAGTAGTTATGGTTGATAATTAAGACTGAGCTAGCATATAAGAAATCCTAGTCATTGGTCAGTGTTACCTGTGTCCAGACCCAAGCGGGCATGGTCAGCATTTCCCCCTACAGTTAAATATAATTTATTTCATGCAAAAATCACTTACACAAGAAACAGATGGCCACCACAGGTTCCCACTCTGAGGATCTGCACAGGCTGGTCCCTATGACCTTACCGGACACAAGAGAGAACCACCTGCCCAGATCCTAGACCTGAAACTCACTCTCCATCAGGTCTGCACCTGTGACCACACCCAAGTGGCCCTGGTCAACACTACAGATTCAGACAGGGTGGATAGCTCACTACAATTCCCCTTTTTATTCTAAAGAAAAAGATTTAGGCTTGATACAAATTCACATACGAAGATAGCATATATCAAGTGTGCTCTAGGAGAAGGAA
Organism: Cricetulus griseus; assembly: GCF_003668045.3. Classification (NCBI taxonomy): domain Eukaryota; kingdom Metazoa; phylum Chordata; class Mammalia; order Rodentia; family Cricetidae; genus Cricetulus; species Cricetulus griseus. The sequence goes on along the minus strand of NC_048599.1, from coordinate 37,460,727 downwards.
AAGTAAGAACAAACATACTGAAGATCTATTGCCAGTGAAGCAACAAGAGCAAAAGGCAAGAACTACATATCCAGTCCTAGGGTGAAGGCATAACAGAGATTACTATAGAGTTATCCTAAGCTGGAAACTTTAAGTCTTGTACCTAATATTTCTATGTATCTAGGAAGAGTGAACAATAATTTTGACAGTCTTCAACCTCATTAAAACCCAACAAGGAAGATAACAGTACTAGGGTAGGCAGGAATTGCAGGTGAGCAACTTCCAAGAGTTACGGCAAAGACAGGAACAGCAGACTACCTGAACAGTCACCCAAAGTCTCACAGCAGTGTAGGGGCAACCAGCTTTGACTAAGGCCTGGAGTATCTGAATGAACAACAAAGAAGCAGAGAGGATGAAATGCTGTCTTACCCCGACTTGGCAAGTTTCAGCAGTCTTCTAAGTTTATCTCCTGCAAGCACAGTAATACAGCATGTCCAAAGTCAGCAGATGAGGTAGGGGCAGTTCTTTGCCCAAGAGGCTGTTAGCCAAGGAGAGAATGGACTCCAGAAGGAGTGACATTGGTGCCCAACATTTTCTTGGGAATAGCTTGGTGCTGTCAGGAGCAATTAGGTCTCATGTCAGTGGAGTACTAATATTAAAACATTTAAATGCTATATTCTGCAGGTGTATGAAGTGTTTGAAGATCAAATATCTATGTCTGACTAATCACATAGATAAGAAACATGGGTGGTAATCATCTGTAATCCTCAGAAACATAGTTGTACAATGGCTAAAGCTTCCCAATATAATTTAACCAGGACAATGACTTCAAATATATATATCCTTCCATACCCAACCCTAAACAACTAAAACCAACCCTATGCAGGTGAATACTATCCCTTAAAGTCAACAGTAGGGAAAAGAAGCGTTGTTTTCTTAGGATTACTTCCTGCTGAAATGGAGCGACAAGACGGTAACTCCATTGGATCCTGTAGGGAAAAAAAATAGTGCAACAAAAGTTTTGAGAGGACTAGCTGTAACATTGTATCTAGTCTCTGCATGGCAAGGGATGCTTGACTGAGCTCTGGCCAGGGTGTAGTAAGAAGGCGGATCATTTCAGCCAGCTAGTCTGGTGCTGTCTCCAGCCTTATAATCCCAAACCAGTTTTAGGGTGGTGTTTGTTATTTCAGAGGTATCAAGTTAAATCAAGTGAAATCAATGAAGTAAGGCCCCATCTTCTTTCCAGAGACTTCAAAGATTGCTATTAGGAAATTTTTTGTTCGCCGTGGAGGACTTAAACATTAATACTAGCACAGAAAGTTTAACTTCCATAGATAAGCATACAGGGAAAGGTAACAATAAGTATGAAATTAAGAATGAGGAAAATTACAATTTTAGAGAATACAGAGTTAAGACAATAGTAGTCCTTCTTCTTTCTTACACCAATGGCCTTTTGATGTGAGACAGAAACTCTGAATTTTATTTAAACAACATGTTTGAATTTGGAGAAGGAGGGCCAAGTACAACTCCAAAGCCAGATTTGATTTTTACATGAATAGGAGCTATGATAGTGCTGTGAAGCAGGCAACCAGAAGACAAGAGTATAGTATAAATATTTTACCATACGTCAGATTCTTCTTTGTATGATGGTTCTTTCTGGATAGCTATCCTCTCTTCTTTAGGCATCTACATGTTCGGTGTATTTTGCTTTTTGGAGATGGGTTTTCCTGTAACGACAAGAACAAAACACTCCCCCTACCTTTGTGAGGTCTCCATACAACTCGTGAGATATACTTTGGTGGATGACCTATCATTTCTCCTCATCAAGAGATTTCTCCTATTCAAACTGGATCTTGATCAACTTTGATGGTATCCAAAGCTTTTCTTCTCCATGTGGTCTTCTCTTACCCGAGAAATGTCCGGAGACATGTTACTCCTCAGGCATCCTACATCATGACCCCTGTGCCTACACCTCCCGGAATCCTCCTTGTCTCCTAGTCCCACCTATCTTGCTTCCTATTGGCCAACAGTATTTTAGTCATCAACCAGTAAGAGAAACATATGGACAGAAGACTTCCCTCATCAATGGGTTATGTGTGCCAGTACACCCAACTTAGGATTCTCTTAATTGTAACTATTAACAATAACTATGAACCATTGATGTGGACAAAAAAATGCTGTGGGCAAAACATTGCATCGTCTCTCAACTTTTCACTGTAGTAAACCTAAATTTTGAAAAAAAGAACAACCAGTTTATTTACTTATTTTGAGGTTTTTAAAAAATTCATTAATTTTTTCATACAGTATATGTTGATCACTTTACCCTCCGCCAACTCCTCCCAGATTCTCCCACCTAAAAGCATACCCATCTTCATGTTCTCTTTCTCTCTTGAAAAACAAAAGGAAAGAAAAACAACAAAATCAAAGTAGGAAGCTTTGATCCATTTATGCAGAAGAAACATTAATGATTAGTAAACTACTGATTTAGGATTAAGTACTGAAATTTGTAAAAATATTAGAAAATTTAATACTGGTCTTGACAACTATTTTGAAACAACTAATAAATCCTACAGAAGATAAGAAATATAAATACCCAATGGACAAGGAAATTTAAATTGAATTATTGTGAGAGTTTTGCACTGCTCTTGATGGATGGCCCACAGCTGACATGCTTTTTCTTGATCAAGAGATAAAAAGAATAGAAACCTTTAGACCATTTGTACATTATTAAAGTGAGTTGGAATTCTAGAAGACATCTGATTCCACTAAATCAGCCAAGGGGATGTAGAAAACAGATGGCATTTCAGACCAAAGGAGAGCCCTTTGAAGACCCTCAGACTTAGAATCCATCTGAATGCATGTTGCCTTCATAATCGTGGATTTCCATCTCCAGCACAATGCCTGGCACACAGTATTTGCTCAGTAAATGCCTGAGGAGACAAAACATTCTTGCAATGCTACTTGCAACCTTATGGAAAATACTTACACAAACATTTTGTATTCCATTTTGTCTACAAGCATAGTGAAGTCCAAATAAATTATTGCTGCTAGAGCTCATTTTTGTAGATTCAATTTGCTTTGTATTCATTTTAAGCAAATGTATTATCTTCAGGCATGAAGATAAAAATACTGATTCATAAAAATAGTGAAACACTGATATAAACTAAAATTAACACCTGAGAAAGAAAACTAGGCAGGTTTTTAAGGTTTGTTATTGTCAAGTAAACCCATGCTTCAAATTTTCAACTTCAAAATCCATTATGTTATTTTTAGGCTCCATAAAACATGCCTGCAGTTGACTATGTCATTGAAATAGATTTTGTATGCACTTGGCTCCATTACATCTATTTATTGTGATTCCCATTCCTCTTGGTTGTTACTCAGTAGCTGCTTTATCTTTAATATTTGAACAGTTTTTAAGGGAAAGTTTATTTTGTACTTTGGAAAAATGCATTGTGAGATCATTCAAAAGCATCATTTTGAAACAAAAAATTCTTTCTTCATTGCTTGCTTATGTTATTAATGCAAGAGTAGCACAACATTTCTATATACATGTAAGACAGAATGAACTGTGTCCTTTGCAGAATAATTGAATACTTTATTACAGAGACAAATGACACTCAGATTTTCTGCAGCTATTGATTTGTTTAAGAAACAATGGCTTGGCCTGGTGTTGCATTCCTGCGATCATAGCAATTCTGGAATCTTAGACAGAGGATTTTGGGAGCAAGGCATGCATAGCCTGGGCTGTGGAGACCTTACCTCAAAACAAACAATGATCTAAAACAATGTAACAAACATAAAATACAAAACAACCCAAAGCAAAGAAAAAATAATAAATATGACTATTTTGAGAGTTTATTGGGAGAAAACCTCTTCTAGTTTTCATGAAGCTTTGAATGAGCATGATGCTTTTAAAAATGAGTTGTGTTGTAGTTATTGTATGCTTTGTACATTTAAAGATACATGGGGCCATGCAGTTTTCCCTGAGTGGTAGACAAAGTGGAGGCCAGTACAGAAGGATGCAATTACTGCCCTATGCTTATCATATCAATGAGACTCTTTGTAATGATTCCTATGGATAGAGACAATAACTTTCCTTATGTGCTTATAAGAAATGGCTTGTCACATTAGAGTGTGACTAATGGATATTTTATTTCCTCCTTTCTTCTATTAGTTGGTTCTCCACTCTACTAGCTCTTAGCAAGTTACCTGGTTTGAAGTTAACTGTCTGAGTACATAGTCTAGAGTCTGGCATCAGTGTATGCCATTTTACCTGGGTATCTTATTCAAGACCAGACATTGTTTTCATTTTGAGATCACCATTCCCAAACAAACTCCATTAGTATGATTTAAATGGATTCCCCCCAAAGTTCATGCAAATTTGACCACCAGAATAGTCTTTCTTGAGACATGGAGCCTAATGGAAGGCATTTGGTTATGTGTCACTCTCATCACACAGATGGATCTTGCCTTCATGTGTCTGTTATTGTGGGGATAACTTTGCCCTCTGTGGTATGCTTTCTTTCTTTTCTCCTCTCTCCCTCATGGGACGATTCAGCCTAGGTGATGTTGTACTCCCATTCCTCCAGAACTGTGAAAAAAATCTCTTCAGTATAAATTATTCAGTGTGTGGTATTATGTCAAAACAGCACAAAAGAGTAAGGCACCTATGAAAGAGAAATGATAATAAAGATAAGCTTCAATCTATATTTTCAGAACTTTGAAGGAATATAATTATGTCATTAGTATAAGAAAACATATATTCTTAAAGATGCTTTGTATCCTTCTAAAAGCAGGTGACATACTGATGACATGTCAAAGTAATGATTTAAAATTAGAAAATTCATGAAGTTGTTGAAACCTTCAGACTTTTGCAGTTATTTCTGTTTCTGGTTTCTCCACCAACACGTGCATACACACACACACACACACACACACACACACACACACACACACACACACACACCATTATTTTTGTGAAGCTTGATTGTGACTTTCAAAAAGGGAAGCAATTTTTATTTTGCTTTTTTGGGGCAGGGTTTCTCTGTATTCTTTGGAGCCTGTCTTGGAACTTGCTCTGTAGCCCAGGCAGCCTTCGAACTCACAGAGATCCACTTACCTCTGCCTCCCGAGTGCTGGGATTAAAGGTGTGTGCCATCAATGCGAAGTGGGAAGCAATTTTTAAATCAATATTAACTCTAATTCCCCCAACACACACACACACACACACACACACACACACACACACACACACACACACACACAACATTTTCTTTGAGATAGCATGTATGCTAACTTGGGCTCAAGCTGTAAAGTGGTTAGAGCATGTCTAGAAATACTTATAATGGTTAGAGCATAGTTACGGATAATATATGGGTGTTTAGAGCATGGGTAGGTGGTAGGTATATTTTATGGGTGGTCCGAGCATGGCTAGGCATTGCTAAAGCACATTCAGCAAGAGCTCATTATAGACTCTAGGTGAGTTCATTGTAAAAGTCTTTCAGCTTTCTGTATGTTTGAAAATTGCCATAATAAATGATGAAAAAATGACTGGAGCATTCAAGAGGAAAGGAATAAACTATTCTGACAGGCATTTAATTTTCATGCAATGTGATAGAAATAAAATATGAGAGCGAAGTTCTATGAAAATTTTTATTATATTCATTCTCTCCTCTATTTGATCAGAAGACAAAAGGTGTTTAATGTTAGAAAATACACTGTGCACCCATCAGCAAATACCAGAATTTCCAACTCAAGTTGACTTAACTATAAGGAAGGGGATTATTACCCAGAATAGGGAGACAAAGGTTATTCAATTCAATTCCTTACAAACCCTTTCAGAGGCCTAAGTACCTGTTCTGCCATTATAGCGTCATGTATTCACAAGCCTGATGCCTCTGTCTCAAAATCAGGGTTTCCCTCAGTTTGTTGTTTAGTTTTGGAGTCAGTGTCTCCCTATGTACCACAGCGTAGCATACAGTGTGGATTTTCCTCTGCATCTCTGGACTGTTGGCTCAACAGCCATGGAGCACACTTGGTTCCTGCCCTCAGACTTGGGTTTTTGCACTGTAGAAAACTGACTGGTAGACCTTCTTGTCTTAAGCTGACCTCCCAGCTTCTTCTGAATCTACCTGCTGTAAAATGATGAGGAGAAATGGGGTCAGGGATGGTGAAAGACTCTTGATGGGTTCAATTCATGTTAATAGAGGGCAGAGCCAGGTGATCACTCTGGGATAAGGAGGAAACAAATGCTTCATGAAGGAAAATTGAGGCCCTAATATATAGAAATAATATATAAGGTAGTTCCAGAAAATTTATGAACATAGAATTGAATTATGAAATAACTTTTTTGAGTGCTGATTGCAGGCTCAGTATGAAAACTATGAAATGATTAAAAATAATCATTCATAATCTTAGCACTTATAAATAATCATGGTTAATATATTGACATTTCCTTCTAACATACGTGCTGTTATGGTACTGTGGTATTTTGTACTCTATCCCTTTGTTCTAAGTATTTACTTGGAAAAATTGGCATAGAATCAAACTATATAAATCAAAAATCAAGTTATATTACTATTCTTTTAAGGTGAGTAGATCTTTTGAAAATGTATGTCTGTGTTTATGTATGCCACATGTGTGCAGGTACCCTAGGAGGCCCAAAGAGGGCATGAGATCCCCTGGACCTGAAGTTCCTGATGGTTATGAGCCAACACAAGTGGGCGATAGGAATATAACCTGACTCCTATGCAAGAGCAGTAAATGGTCTTGGTCAACCCTAGGCCATCTTCTCAGTCCTGTGTGAGTATTCCTGATACTCAGTATGGACTATCACATTGAGCTTGTCTGTCTTTACACCTCTATTCATGAAAGGAATACCATCAGGATTCTAAACGTGTGTTAAACAGCAACAACTTTTTTTTTTAACAAAACAAAATATTGTTTATTTTATTGAAAACTCAAAAACACAGAAGACATAGATAGTAAATCTTAAATACTTATCTTTGATAACACAGGCACCGTGTACTTAAAATTCTTTTTTTTATTTAAGCTCTTTAATTACCACACATATTAACATATTCATCCCCCCATTCTGTCACCTTCCCATCCTCCCATGTTCCCCACCAACCCCTCCAACCCATCCCCCAACTCCTCCCCGGGGATAGTGAGGCCCTCCACCAGGGACCTTCATATAGGCCGGGTGGTGGTGTCCCACGCCTTTAGTCCCAGCACTCGGGAGGCAGAGGCAGGCTTATCTCTGTGAGTTAGAGACCAGCCTGGTCTTCAAGAACTAGTTCCAGGACAGCCTCCAAAGCCACAGAGAAACCCTGTCTCACAAAAACCAAAACCAAACAAACAAAACAAAAACAAAAACAGAAAAAAAGAGTAAACAGCAACTACTTTTAGCAATAGCAGCATTCTTTGCCAACTTTTAGTTCCATGTACTCCTCAAGGCACATAACTACAATAAAAATTTTTTTATCAGCTGTCTGTATATCAACATCTTGCTGTATTTTTCTTTTCATTAGATTTTAAAATTTTAATAGTAGGTGTGTGGGTGGGTATGGTAGCTTTTACCCGCTTTTAATAGCATCACTCTAGGGACAGAGGCAGAGGCAGGTGGATCTCCATGAGTTAGAATCCAGCCTGGTCTGAACAACTAAAGTGAGGCCCTGTCTCAAAAGTAAAAACTTTGAAGAAAAAACTAAGGGCTATATAAGCTGTTATATTTCTTACTGCTTTCTAAATATAGTCGTAATTTCTTAGTCTAATGTCTACAAAATGTTTAGCCTAATGTCTACAACATGTGAGTTCTGTACAGGTTGAGTGAATGTAAAAATGACAGAGTGAATGAATGAATGCATGAATGCTGTATCTGTTAATTCTGGATGGAATATGTTATGGAATTATTAAGGTTGAAATTTTGCAAATTACTTCATAAAAGTGCTTTATAGGTTGTAGCACTCTGATGATGTTTACCATGGCTTAGATGGGACAAAGGCCTGAAGTCCTGTGGCTGTTGGCCAAAATCTGGAACAATTGTGCATGAAATTATATAATTAAGTTATTATGGGTAGTAAGAAATTTGCACAAAATGAACTTTGAATTGTTTTAAATTCTGTTATTTGGAAAGGTTAGCAGATCCTCCGACTCTCAGTTCACCTTCTCTTCCCACTTGGTCACATTTTGTTCCTATTAAGTAAACAGGAGTTATGAATTTTCTTTATAATTTAATATCATGAGCTCAATGTAGCCAAGGAAAGGATCTTATGATTAAAGTTTATGACATTAGAGGGGTTTAAAACTCAGTGCATGCAAGTGTAAGCTGCTGGAAGGAGAAGTAGTTTCAACTCTAGAAGTCCGTTTTCAGTCCAGGATCTCACCCTGCAGGAGATGACATGCCTGGAAACTTCCTGGTGGGTAGAGCACCAAAGAAATGTGAAGGATCAATATTGGCAATGCAGTAAATCATTTATTTGAAGGTACAGACCATTTATAGTGTTTTAAGTAGATTGAAAAGTCTGTTTAACTTCAGGCATTATCAGAGACACAGTTCAGGTTGGAAGTGACCAGTGCCAGTGCCATCCAAGGGAGGGAGACTGGGGGCTTAGAACATGCTTTTACAGGTCTTGTCTATGTTAAATTTCAGATATATGGTTGCTGATTTTTACTAGGGCAGCTGGGAGTCTCTCCCTTAATTATTCCTTTTATCAGTGCATTTCAGATGGACTCACTGGAGGGATCTTAGCAGGGAGCCTCTGCAGCACAGACTCTTTCTGGGGCATTTTCTAGTGCTGATAAGGGCGTGAAATTGGTCCTCTTCCTTAAAGAGGTCCCGGAGCAGGAGGGTGCGATGCACAGAAAACTCAGAGGATTCTGTGAAGGAAATGAGTATCTGGAAAAGTGGCTATCCAAGCCCTGCCACTCTGACTTCTGCTTAGTGTTGATATGCTTTGGTTTTATTTGTGAAAACTAATTACGGAACATTCCAGAACTCTCCATAAAAAGTGAACGTGGGGAGTTTTTCAGTTCCTGGAGAGCTGCAATCAAAGGATCAACTTAAGAGCTGAAGCAGGAATGAGCCAGGGGATTTGGAGGCTGGCAGCTGGAACAAAGCTAAAGTTACCTAAGAGCTGTGGAAAAACAACACAACACAGGTCAAGGTTCCCAGCCTGCACTTTGTTCTTACTCTTTGACATATCCATAGTCCTCTGCTTGGGTTTCCATGGCAACCCTTTCTCTTAATAATCAAAGGTCAATGCCAGCCTACCCACTTTTTCTTACAATGTCCACGTGGCAGGGGTTTATAGATGAAAGGACAGGTGTTAAAATTTCAACATCGAGTTCATGTGGAAACGCAGACATAGGGAAATTGACTGCTCAAGATAACACACATGATAGTAGGTGATTTGGGCTTCTATTTCATTGTTTTCTTTGCCCAAGTTTTACTTGGACCTATGATATTTGAGAAGTATGCTTTAAAATCGACTTGAAAGTAACGACAGTCTTTTAGGCCAAAGACATTCGCTTTTAACTGACTTAGAAATTCATGAAGGTCTTGTGGGAGAAACAGGAAACTCTAGTGTGACCATTTATGAGTATCCTTTACTTTCACTTTGCTGGCTAAAGGGGAAGCTGGTTGTCCTTGAGGGGTCTTCTCACCATGTCCCCTTACAACCATCTCACTTGGTCCTCTTTATGTCACCCATACAGATCCTGGAAAAAGATGTTTTTCTGATTCTCTGGACCATGTTAGACGCTTATTCTTTCTTTACTGTAAAGAAAACCCATCATCTCCCCAGAAACAGATTATTTTATATGTTCTCAGATTACAGCACCTAGGATTAACTTGCTTTCTTCCTTGTTTCTTAGTCTCAGCTACAGGGAATCTTAGCATCATTGTGGGTTTTCTAACAGTACTTTTATTGTTCTCACTTCATGTCTTAATTTTGGTGGCTTCAATATAGAATTGAAAGGTTTGGCCTGGTCCAGCCATCATCTGATCCTTGGCTTCTTCACCTTGTCTCTTTCAACTAATCTTTATTCTAGCCTTCTCTTCCTCAGTTTCTGGTTACATGGCCTACATTTTTATTTTAATGAGCTAAATTTTTATTCATTTGTTTCTTGCATTTAAGTACTCTTCAATGTCATCCTTGGCATAAGATTCTGTGTCATAGTCTTTAGCAACTATACAACTGCAACCAACCACTCTGTGGGGTTTATCCTTTAGGATCACTTTTTAAAGAGATTTGCATAGTTCTTTTTGTTGTTAACCTTAGTTAGGTTGATTTGATGCTCAGTGCAAAGTGCCTCTATCAACATAATATACACACACAGCAACCACTGGCCAGCCAGCCAAGGCTCCTTAACAAACACAGGAGTACTTTGCCCCAACTTTCATGTACACACACCCCCAACACGCCACTCACAAACACATACACACACACACACACACACACACACACACCCCTCACCACACACACACACACACACACACACACACACACACACATACTGCAGGTGTTTTCATTGACCTGGCTGCACAGAGCAAAAGCTTTAGAGTAGACGCTTGAGCTGTCTTCATGTCTTGGATCTTTGTACTTGTTCTTTCACTCTCTGCTGCTTTCTTTCTCTTTCTCTTTCTCTTTCTCTTTCTCTTTCTCTTTCTCTTTCTCTTTCTCTTTCTCTTTCTCTTTCTCTTTCTCTGTCTCTGTCTCTCTTTCTCTTTCTCTTTCTCTTTCTCTTTCTCTTTCTCTTTCTCTGTCTCTGTCTCTGTCTCTTTCTCTGTCTCTCTTTCTCTTTCTCTTTCTCCTTCTCCTTCTCCTTCTCCTTCTCCTTCTCCTTCTCTTTCTCTTTCTCTCTTGTTCTCCACATACACTCTATCAGTTATGTTGCCAGCACTGCTCTCAAATTTATCCCCTTTGAACTGCTCATTGTTTGCTTCACCAGGATGCACATTCCTTGAAGTCAAGCATGTCATCATATTTGCTCATATACTTAGCACCAAAGCTGACATGGTAGCCAGATACAGATTTCACATTTTTAAGTGGCTGGATGTTTTTGGGTTTTGCTATTTTTTTAAGTTTTTTATATCCCAGTTATGTACATATATGTCTGTGGGAGGATATATGGTGTACATGTCCATTCAGGTACCTGTGGAGGGCAGAAGATAATGGATCCTCTGGAAATGGAGATATTAGCAATTGTGCATGATCCAACATGGGTTCTAGGGGCCTAATTTAGATCTTCTGTGAGAGCAATATAAGCTCCTAAGCACTGAGCCATTTCTCCCACCTGCGGATTGGATTTTTTAAAATAAAATTTTGTGGAATAGAAAAGTAATGTGAAATGAAATATCCAACCATAAATCAGTGTTATATTCAGCCATGCCCACTGACTTAAATTGTCTGTAACTGTTTGTTTGGTTGTTTTTTTTTTTGTTGTTTGTTTGTTTCATTATGACAGCTAAGTGGAATCATTTTAACAGAGATTTTGATGGATTATAAAGCTGAAAGTTTTCCTACCTCTGCCCTGGATTAACAACTTTTAATACCTAAAACTTGTCTTCTTACTAGTTCCAATAAAAAACTTAGATCTACATCTGGTAGGCCTAGATCAAATGGCTATTTTAGAATGAGTGCCCATTTAAGTCACCAATTAATTACAGAGTCCTGGGTCCATACCTACCTCTATAGCTGTGTTATGGTAACGATAATTCCCACTGAGAATTAACATGCATTTAACATGGGAGAGGGCCACTTCTCAGGTAAGACTGGGATGCTGTAACCAGAATAAATGTGAACAGCATCTTTGCTTTAAAGTAAGCAAACAAAGACATTTGCCATCTATATGATTCTTCTTTCTGTTTCAAGATAGCATTTTCCACAATACTGTGTTTTAGTCCTCTTGGGAATTGAAATGCAATATAATTTTCATTCTGTTTAGTATTACACAAATACTATTACCTCAAACTGTGTGTGTCTTGGATAAGATATATGTTGTTTTTCAATCTGTAGACTTCATGTATATGTAATCACTTCTTGGTAAGCCGGTGGTTCTGGAATGTACAGAAATCGTTGTCCTATCTGAAGATGTCATGGGCAGGTGCTACAATGCAGTACCACTTGTACATCCTGTCTGTCATCTTGGCAGCAGTCAGACTTTGTCCCTGGTTATTTGGCCTCACTCCAGCTGTCTCTCCTTACTGTGAGATTTAAGCACACTCCATCCAAAATGGGAGGGTTTTCAATTCAAGTCCTCATCATTTGTCATGCAGGTCATGGTCTTTCCACAAACTGGAATTATTAGGGAAGAGGAGGGCATTTATTTGTGACCAGACTATGTACCTGGACCTCTCTCCAACAAAGGAAAGCCATTGGAAACCATTTGTGAGACATAATAGGGGAATCTTATACTCAGATTAAAGTTTTTGGAAGTTTATTGATGGCAGATTAGTGGACCTGTTGGCTTGGGGGACCATCGTGGAATATGAGATACTCTAGGAGTGAGGGGGCATTGGTAATTATTCAAACACATAGCTTATGAGTTCACTTGCCTAAATGACACATGGAAATACTAGATTCATTGAAGTATTTCTTATTACAATGTCACACTGTAGCAGGTTTTAGGAACCATGCAAAAAATAGTTATTTTGAAAATCACACCAAAGCTTTGCAAGATGGGAGCTCTTATTTCTTCATTGATTATTTCAATTATACAGATTGGTTTGGGAATTAGATTTTGATTTACTAGACAAGTTAGCAAAGTGTAAAACTTTTTAACTGTTCTTTGCTAGCATTTTCCCTTTTAAATAACAATACTTTATTCATAGTTTTGGCATTTCTTTTCTTTTCATATCATCTCATTGAGAATTCTCCTTAATAGGGCATTATGTTAGAAAAGAAATTATATTTTTACATGAGTGACTAAAAAGAAATATCTAAGTGCCAAAGGGTAAAAGTAAGCTTTTATGGTTGTAAGACAATTAACTGCAGATGTAAAATCATTTTATTCTTGATGTTCCATCTAACTGTGACCTAATCCTGAAGTCGTGTCTACCCTACCTACACTGTTGCATACATTTCCTGGCATACATTGTAGCTCACACAAAACCTCAGAACTCTGAATTGTCTTATTAAAACACAATTAATAAAAATATTTCCAAAATGACTCCTAATTCTACCAGTAGATTTTTTGAGGGTTTCTGACAAAGGTCATGACTAATGGTCATATAAGATGAAGGCTTCTTAAGAGGACAGCAAAGACTTTTGGCAAACACCAAAGGGATTAAGGACTAGACCTCTGTACAGTGTTTAATGAATGTTTGTTTTTTCAACAAAGTTTTCTCTCAGTGTAACTACCCATGATTTCTAGAGTTATAATAGTAGTATTCTCTGTGCTTATATCTCCAGTATCTATGTGTGTGTGTGTGTGTGTGTGTGTGTGTGTGTGTTTGTGTGTGTGTACATGCATGTGTGCACACGTGTATGTGTGTGTTTCTCTCTCCAGTACCTGCAAATAGATACAAATACTTTTGGAAGAACTCATTATCATTATTCACAATTAAGGATTAAAAACGAAGTGAGAAGTGATAGCTACCTAGTATTCTGAAGATCCATTATATTAAAAAGGAACCACAGAGACTCTTCTAAGTTAATGAAAGTACAGTTAAGTTTCAAGGAGGTTCAAGGAGAGTGGTCAGGCTTGATATAGTCCAATGAGGAAATTTGCTAAGCTTAGGCTAATAGCCATCAGATTGTTACTAGAAATTAGTAAAAATAAATATTTAGAATGTAGCTAGGAATTATGCTGGTTTACTTCTCATCCATCATCAAGGAAATCTCTTTTTGCAACAGATAATTACAGAAAACTACATCTAATCAAAATACAGAATTATGGAGCCCAGTCTCAATTAATACATCTACAATACAAACCTTGTTCCTAATACTCAGGGATCATTCCCAGAGAGGAGGTGGAAAAGATGATGAAATCCAGAAAAACAGGAAGTTAATTGTGAGATTGTTTCCTAGAAATGTAGAGAAGCTCTACACATCAAGTCTTACCAACATATAGAAGCTTAAATATGACCAAAACAAGTGTGATACCAATTGACATACTAACATGAACTCACAAGGCCTCAACCCTAGTCAGAGAATTAGGCCTCTACCCTAGTCAGACAATTACAGGGAGCCAAGGAATGTTGATAGTGTGAGTAGTAATCTTCCTCAGGGAAGAGAACACCAATTGGTTTTGTAATCCTCAATATTCAGCCCGGAAACATATACATACAACTAACGTGATAAGGGCTGAGCAAATTATATTTATACATTTAGCTCTTGTAGACCAGGCTAGTCTCGAACTCACAGTGATCCACCTGCCTCTGCCTCCCAAGTGCTGGGATTAAAGGCGTGCGCCACCACCGCCTGGCTACATTTAGTAATATATATTACTATATTTAGAAACATATATTTATATGTTCAGAGAATATGCATACACACATAAACACATGTAACAACAACTAAAGAAAATGAGGCCATTAATTTAAGAAGGGGTGGAGTTTGAAAGGAAAAGGGAAGTGAGAACATTATATAATTATATTACTATCTCCAAAAATAAAACTATACAGTTGAGTAAAATAAGAACTTAGTGAAGATCTTAGCCATTATGGTCTTAAAACTACAGATTTCTGAGGCAATCTGTTAAAGCCACCTACATAGAGATCCCCAGGCTATATAGTGGTAAAACTATAGTTATAGAAAGACTTAGAGAATTTTGTTTTTAGACAGCACTTCTCCCAGAGCAGATTTTGTCTGCATTAATTTGAATGGTCATACGATTCTTGAAACCTCAGTCAAAGTGGATAGAAACAGATTGAAATCAAGAAACAAAACATGCAGAGAAAGTAATGAGCAGCCCTCAAGTTTGTGACTCAACTGTCACCAGTAAGTGGTTCCTGAATCTCACTTCACCCACCAGATTTCCCTTATATTAGATCCCTTGTCTCTGCTAGAAATCTACTCTTAAAAATTTCTAAGACTGCTTTGCTCTGAAACCCCCAGGCATAACTAAGGGTGCATATAGAGAAGCAAACTTACTGAGTTTTTTTTTGGACTATTATGTCAAACAGACTGAAGTCTTGTAAGACTATGGAGGAAAATAGTCAAGTAAGAGTCCAAGAAGTTACAGCATTAGAGAATGTTAGGTAAGCAGCCCTGTTTACACAGACATGTCAATGTGGAGTATATGTAGACTTCAGCTCAGCCTCAGGAGGGACCAAGCCTTCCTCATAGCATGTTAACTCTTAGGTGAAACACTCAACCCACATCCACACTATGGGAAGGACTACATAGCACCACCCTTTGCCAAGTGACTTGTGGTGATACCATGTTTAAAAAAAAATCCTGCAGTCTGCTTTTTTTTTTCTTTGCCAATCACTTTGTTTATTCAGCAAATAATAATTTATACTTACACTGTGTCAGGTCTTATTCCCTGCAGTCAGCTTTAACATACCTTTCTCTAACATAAACTACAAACAGGCATGATGATTGGGGAATTCAACCAGAAATCTTATGCAACAACATAAGTTTCCCATGGCTTTCTGTCTTAACCTTAGAATCAGTGCAGCCATCTCATAGCTATCACATATAGTTACATTTGGAGGACCACATAGAATAAGAGAGTCACAGATAAACCAGTATCACCAACATGTAAGAAGGATGAGAAAAAGTTGATGCTAGATGTAACATAAGCCCTTAATACTGTATTTGGTACCATAGCCAAAGCTGATGATTCCTGCAGGTAGAAAATGTACTAAGTTGCTGACAATGACTACATAAAATTGAACTTATAGATTAACCGTTCTGTGCTTTTGCTGCTATCTATAACATGTATCATTATATAAGCAGAAAAAATAACTTCTTTTATTTTAAATGTGCTTTCAGTTCTTCCATAACACAGACCTTTGAATTAAATTTAATAAAAATTTATATTGAAGCAGTTCTTGATCAAGAGTTCCTGTCCTATATAGAAAAGTGTATGGAGTACTATTTTAAAAAAGTAGTATGCTGCAAATTGATCTATGGATTAGATATAATATCTAACTAAATCCTACTGACTTTGAAATAAATACAGATGAAGGGCAAAGCATATGATATACCTCCTGTTTCTACCCTTCGGTACCCAAGGTAGTCCATATGGATTGACATGTAGGTTAGTAGCACAAAGTTCAGAACCCCCAACTTTACTCTTACACCGAATATCAATTGTTTTTTAAAGAGTAAGAAAATAATTCAATAAGAAAAATAATGGCTTTTCAATTCATGATTTTGAAATAACTGGATATCCACAAAAATAATGAAGTTAGATTTTGCTGTCTCATTTCATACAAAGAATTAACTCAAAATTATTTTTTAAAACTTAACTATAATACTACAACAAAAGCTATCAAACAAGATTTGAGGAAAAAAAACCACAAATTTGCTAATTTTAAAATTACAGTTATGTATACTTTTGTGTGTTGGGAGTATAGTTGTATGTAGAGGCTGGAAACAACTTTATGGAGTTATTCTCTCCTTCTAACATTGGGTCCCAGAGAACAAACTCAGGCAAGTGCCTCACTGGTCCCATATATACTGTTTATAATTTAAAAATCTGACTTATTCATTTTATTTTATTTGTAGAAATGATATAACATATATATATATATATATATATATATATATATATCCATATATGTATACATACATACGTATGTGTCTGGCATCTACAGAGGTAAAAAGAGGCTGAAATTAGGGATGGATGTGTATCAGTATGTGGGCCCTGGGAACCAAACCTAGGTCCTCTGCAAGAGCAACAAGTGCTCTTAAACATCTACTCATCTCTCAAATCTTCTATATTTACACTTAAAGCTGAAATAGGTGACAGGCATATTCCTTTTCTAATAACCTTGTATGTGTCCTGGTGATTGCAGATGAGGGATTATTGCTTCAGCTGTTGGTTGTATAGTATTATTTAGTTTTATGTTATATCATCACTTCTCCCTACTGTAGAATGTTAGAAAACCCATACCACAAGCACCATTGAAAAGAAAACACCTCCAAATTATCAACAGTATGCTCATTGTTGTGTTGGATCTCGCAGGAGTCAGATGTGAATAGGATACACTTACAAATGTGGTTTTTTTCCTTTGAGATACACAATTTGCAACATCTGTCCCTCAGACTATCAGCATCAACACTGATGAAATTTGAGAATATTCTTAATCTACTGAGTTGGAAACTCAGTGTTTGGTGGCTTGAAGGATTCAGGGAGGAAGGGACATAAATATCCAAATCTTAAATCCTCTGGATGATTCAGACTTTTTTATTTGTTTTTCCAGACAGTGTTTCCCTGTATAACAGACCTGGCTGTCCTGGAACTAGCTCTGTAGGTCAGGCTGGCCTCTCACTCACAGAGATACCTCTGCCTATGCCTCCAGAGTGCTGGGGTTAAAGGCTTGTACCACCACCACTTGGCTGATTCAGATGGTTGTTAATATTTGGGGGGGTACTGGTTTATGAGACAGGGAATAAAACAATTATCAAGCTATTACATTGCAAGGTAGAATGTGGTAAATATCCCAAGATTTATACAAAGTAATATGCTCTAGAGCATAAAAAGTGTAACCTAAGTGTTGTAATATGCAGTTTTCTTTTCTTTTCTGTTCTTTTTTTGTAATCTTTGTGGAGTTTTCTTTTCTTTTCTTTTTTTTTTTTTTTTGGATTTTGAGACAGGGTGTCTCTGTGGCTTTGGAGGCTGTCCTGGAACTAGCTCTTGTAGACCACACTGGTCTCGAACTCACCTTTGTGGAGTTTTCTGAAGAGTATTTTGTTTGGAATAAAATTCTTTCTTCTCTCTCTTTCTAATAAAAATACTATTTTCTATGTCTTTTTAAATTAAGAAACAATCATTTTACATGTCAATCCCCACCCCTTCTTCCCTCATTCCCTCTCCCTCTCATCCTCCCATGCCCCATACCAACCCACCCCCCACCCACTTCCCAAGTACAGTGAGTCCTTCTATGGAGGATCTGTCATATCATTTGGGGGTAGGCCTAGGCCCTCCTCCATGTATCTGGGCTGAAATAGTATCCCTCCATAGGAAATAGCCTCCCAAATTCCATTTGTGCACTAGGGATAAATACTGGTTCCACTGTTAAAGGTCCCATAGCCAGTCATGGCCTCCTCTGTGGTACCCACATTCAGAGGGTTTGGTTCAATCCAATGCTGGTTCTCCAGCTTTACAACTGGGATCCTTGTGCTCTCACTAGGTTAGGTCAGCTGGTTCTATAGGTTTCTCCAGCAAGGTCTTGACTGCTTTGCTCATCCCTCCTCCCTCTCTCCAACTGGATTCCAGGAGTATGGCTCAGTGCTTAGCTGTGGGTGCCTGCTTCTGCTTCCATCAGCTATTGGATGAAGGCTGTTCAGGGGGCCTGATTTGGTCCTATGTTGGTTCCCTAGCTGTCAGACTGGGATCCATGAGTTCCCACTTTCTCAGGTCAGCTGTTTCTGCAGGTTTTCCTAGCATGGTCTTGCCCCCTTTGTTGGTCACTCCTCCCTCTCTGAATATGGATTCCTAGAGTTGGACTCAGTGCTTAGCTTCGAATCTCTGCTTCTACTTCCATCAACTACTGGCTGAAGGTTCTAGGATGGCTTTTAAGGTAGTCTCTCCACTATTGCTTAGGTTCCTAGTTGGGGTCATCCTTGTACAATTTCCTAGTGCCAGATTTCTCTTTAAACCTATAGTGGCTCCCTCTATTGATGTGTCTCTTTTCTTGTTTTCCTCTATTCCTCATCCCACTCAATCTTCCTGATCCATAATGTTCTTCTTCCCCTTCCCTTCTCCCTTCCTCTTTCTCCTCCCTCCCTCCCCTCTCCCCCATTCTCCCTATTTGTTCAGGGGCTCTTGCCTTTTCCGGTTCACTGGGGGACTGTGTGTGTCTCTCTTAAGGTCCTCCTTGTTTCCTTGCTTCTCTGGAGATGTGGATTGTAGGCTGGTAATCATTTGCTGTATGTGTAAAATCCGTATCTGAGTGAGTACATACCATGTTTGTCTTTTTGTGACTGGGTTACCTCACTCAGAATGGTTTCTTCTAGTTCCATCCATTTTCCTTCAAATTACAAGATTCCATTTTTTTTCCAGCTGAGTAGTACTCCATTGTGTAAATGTACCACATTTTCTGTATCCATTCTTTGGTTGAGGGGCATCTAAGTTGCTTCTGGGTTCTGGCTATTACAAATAATGTTGCTATGAACATAGTTGAACAGATGTCCTTATTGTATGATTGTGCATCCATTGGGTGCACATTCCTAAAAGTGGAATTGTTGGATCTTGAGTTAGACTGGTTCCCATATTCTGGAGAAACTGCCATACTGATGTCCAAAGTGGCTGTACAAGTTTCCACTCCCACCAGTAATGGAGGAGTGTTCCCCTTTCTCCACATCCTCTCCAGCATAAACTGTCATTGGTCTTTTTGATTTTAGCCATTCTAAAGGGTGTAAAATGATATCTCAGAGTTGTTTTGATTTGCATTTCCCTGGTGGCTAAGGATGTGGAGCAATTTCTTAAGTGTCTTTCAGCCGTTTCAGATTCCTCTATTGAGAATTGTCTATTTAGTTCTGTAGCCCACTTTTTAATTGAATTATTTGGTGTTTTGGTGACTGGCTTCTTGAGTTCTTTGTATGTTTTGGAGATCAGCCCTCTGTCTGATGTGGGGTTGGTGAAGATCTTTTCCCATTCTGTGGACTGCCATTTTGTCCTTTTCTCTGTGTAACCCCTCCCCAAATATTAACAACCATCTGAATCAGCCAGGTACATGCCATTAATCCCAGAGCTACCTGGAGGCAGTAAATAAAGCATTATTCAAGGAATCTCTTGTTACACTGTTCCATGCTTCACCATCAGAACCACAGATCTTGAAGGCAGAAATGTAGTACTCAGATTTCTATTAAATCTGATTTATTTGAATAGGACCTGATCCGGTTACCCATATTTTAATTCATACTTTTCCTAAATTCTACCAACTTCACTAAAATTTGTTTTTCTTTCATGAGTGTTTAATTTACTACAGGAAAATGCAGGATTTTTAGTGCACATGGAGGCATGACATCAGAATGCAATGACTTCTAGGGATGCTATGGACTGACTGTATGCTTTGGGGCAATTTGCTTAACACTCACAATTAGCCTCAATTTCATTATAACATTTGATTAGTAATTTATGTTTGATTCATAATCTATAGATAAAATTAGAGAACGTACTATTTTGATGCAATATAACACACTGTATACTCACAAAGCAAAAGGGACAGAAAGGCAAACTTTCCCTAAGCTAGTTTCCTCCCATCTTTTATAAAGCACTAACATCTTTCCAGGGGCAGAGGCATTGTTATTTAATCTCTTCCCTAAGGTCCCGCACCAACATATCACCACAGGTGAGATTGAGCTTCAGCATTAAGTAGCAGAATGTATTTGTACTGGATATATTCCATTAACAGACTTTAAGCTAAGAATACTGAGAAAACAGAAGCTTTGCCTTGCTGAATTTGAGCATATGATATTGTCTAAGTAAGACATAGAAGAGTAACTTCAAAGTGGGAAGTACACACAAAGAAACAACACTACACTGAATATTTGTGAGAAAAGAAAAAGTATCAAATTGTTCCAGTAATAGATAAATTATAGAGAAATGGTAATTGACAATGCAATTCTGAAGTCATATGAATTGTTTAAAAACTTTGCAACTTAATCAGAAAATACTTAGTGGAAATAAACAATGAAAGTACCCATTTTAGCACATTCAAGAATTTTAGCTAAGAAAATGACCACACTATAAAAGAATCAAACTACAAGGAGTTCGTTTTGATTTTTATATAAAGTCAATCACCTGGATAATCTGAAAACATTTCATTAAGAAAATATTGAATCATAGCACCGCACACCAGAGTACATATAGATTATGAAAATATTTGCCAAGTAACATTTTAGAACGGTGTCTACTGACTTGAAGTCATATGCATTTAAAATATATATTAATATCATTTATAATATGAAATTAAAACATATATACCAACCTCAACATACATAGCATACGTACATGTACATGTTGTTTTATAGGCAGGGAAATATTGGGAAATGTAAGTATATTATTTAACAGTTATAAAAATTAAACCCTGGATATACTTTTATCTGTATCCATGAATCCTTGAAAAGGAAGAAAATATAAGATGACATGAAGAAGAAAGTACACCTTACTTATGTTTGTATTCTAGCTCTGGGCACAGTTATAGCAGAGAGAGTACTTTTTCTTTCATTAAAAATCTTTGCGTTGGGGCTACAGAGATTGCTCAGTGGTCAAAAACTCCTGTTGATCTCCCAGAAGACCTAGGTTTGAGCCCCACCACCCTCATGGCTGCTCATAATTGTCTGTAATTCAGCTCTAAGGATCTGATACCCTCTTCTGTCCTTCATGAGCAGCAGACACACATGTGTACAGACATACATGCAAGTAGAACATGGCTATGCTTTAAAATAATGATTAAAATTTTTGGTTTTCCAATGCCATAGTATTTTTTATAATATAAGAACTTGGGTACTTTGGCGGGTTTGACCTGATTACATGGGTAGCCCAGGTTTGGAAGCCCTGATGAATCACCCATTCTGAATCATCTTGGGAAGACAGGCATTAAGGGAGGGAAAAATCCAAGACAGGCTTAGCTATCAGTACTTATGTTTATTTCTGTCTTTGTTAATGTGTATTTTCTTCACAGTGAGTGTTCATGTTTTACTTATGTGAGTTGAAATTATGGCTTCATCTAGGCACAGTGACACAAATATATTAGTTTTCAAAGTAGGAGCCTATATCAGGAGGATCCTGAGTTCCAGACCCGCCTAGGCTTCAGAGAATTTCTTCCAAACAGTGTAAATTCTCATTCTTGTTTTGGTACACAAGACTGAGCCCTATGCCTAATGAATGAGTGTTCCATTATTGAGCTACATCTCTCATGCTTATTGTGTATTCTGTTTTGAGATAAGTTGTCAAATCCTGCCTGTAATTCATTCTGTATCCTAAGTTCGAGTGTTCATATTCTTGAAATAGTCAAGGGTTGGTTTTGTTTCTTGCTCTCTCTCTACTGAACAACAGTTACTGGCACAAACATTAACAGGCATGATAGTTGTAATTTGGTTGAGTGAGCTGATTGTCTATTAGCAGAGCAAGAAGCTGTGCCTTGAGGAGATCTAGCTTTATATGAGAGTATTGACTTATAGTGGTCCCGACTTGGAAACATGAGGTATAATCCACTGGTTCTTGGGAAATTCACCCGCATTAACTCTTATTGCTGTTATAAGCCATTAATTAACAATCCTTCAGAGGTTTTAGCTAGAGGGATGGGGGAAAGAATATCTTGATTCCTATTTAGCAGAAGAAAGGTTTTTAAGTGGAAAATGAGCAATTGATGATCGCCTTGCCAAGTATAATTAAGAAAACTCAGCACTGGTTGTTCCAAGTTCTGGAAGGAAAATCTGCCAAAGGCTGAGATTTGGCCTCAGTGTAGCTCATTCTAGAAATTCAGCATAGTACTTTTTTTCTGTTTAATCCTAATCATTGGAATAATCTGTAATCTCCTATAAATAGAATAGTGCACTTTATGCTGACAGCCCATAGCAAAGAGGCTTCCTTTGGCCTCCTCCAATTTTATTCAGGACCTTGGTTTAGCTCCTTTATTTGCCACCTCCCCACCCTTTAGGACTCGTCCATTTCTGACCCTTCACTAACTTCTTTTATTGTAAAGTTTGCTATGGCAAGTTCTCAGTTTTCCCCAAGCATTGGTAAATTAATGAAAAGAATCGAGAGCTTCTGTAAGAGAAACTTTGTGCTAAATTTCACAATAATGAGAAGATATTAAAAGTACTGGGAGGTTCTTCTTCACTTGGGGATGCTGGAAGTTTATTTTTTGTTGTTGTTGTTTTGTTTTGTTTGTTTTTGATATTAGCAGC
Source organism: Cricetulus griseus (assembly GCF_003668045.3). Taxonomy (NCBI): domain Eukaryota; kingdom Metazoa; phylum Chordata; class Mammalia; order Rodentia; family Cricetidae; genus Cricetulus; species Cricetulus griseus. The sequence continues at coordinate 37,437,712 of NC_048599.1, read as the reverse complement.
AACAAGTTGAGAAAGCAAATACTCATGAGAATTATCTGGGGCAGCTGCCTATGCTAGGCTCTCACTGGAAAAGTCCAGAGCAGAAGAATAGTTGAAGTAAGGCATGGAGGCTTTAGCATAAAAAAAAAATCACAGATAATCTGATTAGGTGTGTTGTTGGAGAAAAATAAGGAAAATTAGGAGGGTGAACTTCCAAATTCTCTATGATGAGTGTTGACTTGATTTAAGAGGGAGATTTGTTGTTAAATAGGCACTTTTGCCTGTGTATGAAGAATAGTTTCAGAAGACAAAAATGACCCTTAAATTAAATTAAGATCACTTGCCTTTTATTTGTGGTTTTTCACAGTAGCAACATCATTCTGTCAGGTGGATGGGATCTTAGAGGGTCTTTGCAGAGCAGCCTGGCCTTACAGAGAGAAAAGGACTGAAGAAGGCAGAAACTGGGAATAAAGAAATATGAATTTGTTGTTTTAAAAATTACTTTCTTGATATGGTTTTGTTTTATAAGCTAGTAGCCCATTTGAACATTTGCTCTGAAGACAGGACCCTTAGCACAAAAGACTGTGGTTTGATTTGATACAATGAGGCCTACAGCAGAGTTGAACTCAAAATAATGGCTTTCTATATAATCATTTTTTAATGGCAGAGATGGATTGTTATATAGCGATGGTGATAGATTTGGTTAAGAATGCCACTACACACTGATAGAAGTTACTTCTTAAGCCATTGGTGCTTTTGTTTGATGAGTTACTTTTCCCTAAAATGATGATCATTGGTCATTTCTAAAAAGTGTTTAAGAACCCAACCCATCACAAAGAAATGTTTGTGCAGATGCCTTTTTCATCACCCCTCTCTCCCACTTCTTACCAGGAGCAAAGGTCCTTTCCAAATCTAATTACCCCCAGTGGGCTTATTTATGATCCACATCACTCACTGGCTCACACACATTTAATGATAGCTATAATTTTATGAATTAACTTCCCCTAGCCAAAGATGACAAAGCAAATTTATACATGTGAATGGGGCTGAAAGAGATGCTAGATTCTTGTGGAGAAATTTCAAGAAGCCATTGGGACTTTGGAAAGTCAAAGATCCAGCACAGTATCAGGACCAAGGAGAAAGTCTGCTCATGAGAGGACACAGCAGATAAAGAGAAGTTTCCAGGCAAAATGTCATGGGAAGAAAAGAATGCAAAGCCTATGAAGTAGATAAGGGCTCTCTGGAGATTTTTTTTTTTTTTTTTGGTTCCTTAACCATAACCTTTGGACCTTGAAATTATCATATTAGAGACAAACTTCCTCATCATCAGGTGTAATTTCCTGACCTTAGTTTTTCTGTGGTTGGCCTCTGTTAGAGCTAGTACAACAGTCTGGAAATGAACCATATAATTGCTGATTCTACCTCTGTACCCATTACAGCATGCCTCAGAGATACCTGGTATACTAATATACCTAGTATCCAGATGCACTTGTTTATAACATTGGCACTAGCTAAGATGTTCACTAATGCTGTACCCTACTTTGCTTTACTTCCCTCCCCTGCCTCATTGTCTCCCTGGTGTGCTCAGAGTCTCAGCTGCACCTAGATCTTTGTTCCAAATCTTACAATGAGGGAATCAAAACTAAGACAGAAATGGATGCCAGATGGAGAGATTAAAAACTTGAAAAGTAAAATCAGATTGCAAACAAAAATGCTATCAGAACAGAAAGAGGTAAGACTTAGATAAACAAAAGCCATATTTTCTTCCTCTCAACTAAATTTCTTAGGAAAGAGTCTGGGAGACGTTTACCATTTCTGGGTTAGTCTTTTATAAAGGAAAGAAAAGTACAAAATCAGTTCTCAAACTGCAGTCTTTAAACCAGGTCCCTTTAGCTGTGGGAATGGGAGCCCTTGTCACAAAGAGACAGTGCCTAGCTCTCTGTGCTTTGCCATGGTGCCATAGTAGTTCTTTTTGGAAATTGTTGGCCTTTTCCAAAGATCACTGGTGCTATGTGCAGAAATAATGAAAATGCTGCTGAAAATAATATACATTCTTAAACCTGGTAATAAGGAAAGTTCTATGGCTGAATAATGCTCAAACAGATTGCCTGTGACACTGTATTTGCTTTGTGTCCAACACTATCTGGCGCTATGTTAGTCACTAGTACTGGGCACTGTGCTCTATTTAGTCTTAATCAAATGTATTTTATCATAAGTGTCAGTTCAGTGCTTTGCCATTGTACTTATATGTTTTTAAATACTGAGTTCTCTGTAAGTGGATGATAAATTCTCAGGCTGGAAAACATATCGATCACATTTCTGGGGCTTGGGAATGCTTAGGCACAGGATACATTTACAGTCACACTAAGATCTTCTGAAAACAAATCATATTGTTCTTTCTTTTTTTTTCCTGAATAAACTTTAATCAAAGATTTTGTTTTCATCAATAGGAAAACCAATCATGTATGCTTAGGTTATTCATGGAAGGCATTTAATCAGTTTCTGGATCAAATGAATACTGATTAAGATGGTTGATATTAGGTTTGTTTGAATTATTAATTTTTAAAATTAGTGTATTATTTATGAGTTGTCCATGTTTGTAGATCACATGTGTAGGTGCCTATGGAGACTAGAAGAATATCTCTGATCCCTTGGAGATAGAGTTACAGATGGTTGTGAGCTGCCTCATATGGGTTCCAGGAACAAAACTGGGATCCTCTAGCAAAACAGCAAGTTCTCTTAACCACCTAGCCATCTCTTCATCCCTTGAATAGATTTTATTTAATGACTCTTATTATTTATTCTTAAATACATTTATTTATTTGGGGATGCATAACACATTTGTGGATATCAGAGAATAGCATGAGGGAGCTGGTTCACTTTACATCATTGTGGGTCCTGGGAATTGAACTCATGTCATCAGGCTTGGTGGGAAACACTTTTCCCTACTGAACTATTCTTACTGACCCTGTGAATGGATCTCAAAACTTATCAAACAGAAGTAAATGACTGAAAATGTGATTGGGTAGTTAAAAGTACTTGCTATTCTTACAGAGGTCCTGGATTCAATTTCCAGCATCCATCTGCCATGGCAGCTAACAATTATATGTAGCTCCATTTCTAGAGGATTCCAGTGTCCTCTTCTGGAATCCATGGGCACTGCTCTTATATGACGTACAAGCATACATGCAGGCAAAACATCCATATACATAAAATTTTAAAAAATCTTTAAGACTATGAGCTCATATTATATATGTTAAAGAGAAAGAGTTAAGTACCAAAAAGTGAGTAAATGTAATTATTACATGTTTTAAGACTAATTAGCTGGGCGTTGGTGGCACATGCCTTTAATCCCAGCACTTGGGAGGCAGAGGCAGGTGGATCTCTGTGAGTTCGAGAGTAGCCTGGCCTACAAGAGCTAGTTCCAGGATAGCCTCCAAAGCCACAGAGAAACCCTATCTCGAAAAAGCAAAAAAAAACAAAAAAACAAAAAAAAAAAAACAACCAACCAAACAAAAAGACTAATTAACCAATTATGAACTCCATATTTTTAAACACAAATGCCTTGGTCTCCATGATATTCAGGGAAATAAATGTTTACAAAATATACTATTAAATAAATTAAGTCCAAAGGCTTACTTTTCTGGTAATGAGAAAATTTCAATTTAAGGAGTTTTACCCAAACCCAAGTTGATGATGCTTCGGAGTATGGTTCTTTTTATCAAAAGATCAGTTGTAAGACATGCATACCTTTCGATTTGGATACAAAGCTAACAATTATAATGCTATTCTATTAAAATCTACAGATCTCAGAGTTGTTTTGATTTGCATTTCTTGATAGCTAAAGATGATGAGCAATTTCTTAAGTACTTTCAGCCATTTGATAGTCCCCCATTGAGAATTCTCTATTTAGATCTGTACCACATTTTTAATTGGATTATTTGGTGTTTTGATTAGTACCTTTTGAGCTCTTTGCATATTTTGGAGATCAGCCCTCTATCAGATTTGGGGTAGGTGAAGATCTTTTCCCATTCTGTAGACTGTTGATGATCTTATACCTGTCAGAATGGCTAAAATAAAAAACACCAATGACAGTTTATGCTGGAGAGGATATGGAGAAAGGGGAACACTTCTCCATTGCTGAAGGGAATTGAAACTTGTACAACCACTTTTGCAAATCAGGATGGTGGTTTCTCAGAAAACTGGGACTCAATCTACCTCAAGACCCAGCAATTCCACTCTTAGGCATATACCCAAAGAATGCACATTCATACAATAAGGACATATGTTCAACTATGTTCATAGAAGCATTATTTGTAGTAGCCAGAACCTGCAAGTAACCTAGATGCCCCTCAATCAAAGGATGGATAAAGAAAATATGGTACATTTACACAATGGAGTACTACTCAGCAGGAAAAAACAATGAAATCTTGAAATTTGAGGCAAATGGATAGAACTAGAAGAAACCATCCTGAGTGAGGTAACCCTGACACAGAAAGACAAACATGGTATGTACTCACTCATAAGTGAATATTAGACATAGAGCAAAAGATAACCAGACCCCAAACACAACCCCAGAGAAACTAGGAAACAAGGAAGACCCTAAGAGAGACATACTTGTACCACCCCCTGCCCCCACAAGCGGAAAGGGACAAGATCTCCTGAGTAAATTGGGAGCATAGGGGGAGAGAAAGGGAGTTATGAGAAAGAGGAAGGGAGAAGGGGAGGGGTAGGAGAACATGACAGATCAGGAAGGTTGAGTTGGTTGAAAAACAAAGAAGGACAGCAAGGAAAGAGATACCTTAATAGAGGAAGCCATTATGGGCTTAAAAAGAAACCTGGCACTAGGAAAATCTCTGGGAATCCACAAGGATGACCCCAACTAACAATCTAAGCAATTGCAGAGGCTACCTTAAATGCCCTTCTCCTATAATGAGATTGATGACTACCTCAAATGCTATCATAATAGCCTTCATTCAGTAGCTGATGGAAGCAGAAGCAGATATTAACAGCTAAGCACTGAGCTGAACTCCTGGAATCCAGTTGCAGAGAGAGGAGTGATGAGCAAAGGCTTCAAGACCATGCTGGGGAAACGCACAGAAACAGCTGACCTGAGCAAGCGGGAGCTTAGGGACCCCAGTCTGACAACTGGGGAACCTGCCTAAGACTGAACCAGGCCCCCTGAACATGGGTGTCAGTTGGGGGGCTTGAGCAGTCTATGGGGCCACTAACAGTGGAACCAATATTTATTCCTAGTGCAGGAATGGGCTTTGGGAGCCCATTCCCTATGGAGGGCTATTCTCTCAGTCTAGATACACGGGGGAAGGCCTAGGTCCTGCTCAAAATGATGTGACAGACTTTGAGGATCCCCAGGCCTCACCTGAGGAGTGGATGGGCATGGAATGGGGAGATGGTGGAGGAAATGGGAGGGAATAGAAGGGAATGGGAGGGAGGGAACTGGGATTGTTATGTAAAATAAGATTGTTTTTAATTTAAATAAATTAATTTTAAAAAGCAAACAAAAATCTACAGGTCTATTACCTCAGTAACTACTTCTTTAAGAATAAAATTCCTCATCTTGAATCAAAATGTATTCTCATATTAAACCAAATGCAGAGATTTAATTGAACAAAATATTAATTTGGACTACTGCCTCCCACTGAGTAAGTATATATGGCAGAAAAAAAAAAAAAAAAACAGAGGCAGAAAACTTGTCCTGCATGTTCAACTTAAGTACCAAAAAAAAAAAAAAAAAAAAAAAAAAGTGACAAAGATTATCTGGGTGGATTTCTAGCTTTCCATTCCTCTTCAAGGCATTTATGACATGTTTTATCTTGAAGATACTAAACACTGGAGAATGTGCCTACATTATCTTTCCAATTAGGTGGTGTGTGTGTGTGTGTGTGTGTGTGTGTGTGTGTGTGTGTTTAAAGTTCATAAGTGACTGGTAAGAATTAATTGTTATAGTTTACTTTTCTCTTGGGAACTCATCATTATTTTAAAATATTGACAATAAATCCAGTGCTAATTCTTCAACACATTAATTTGCTTTTGAGAGAATCAATTGTCTGTCAAAAATCATTTTGACACTTGACTTGGAGAATATAAATCAAACTATTCATCAACATTAAAAAATAGTATGCAAAATTTAGTTTTGGCCAAAGTACAATATCCTACATTGTCATACTTTTGTCAAACATCATGAAAAATATATAATAAGAAAAAAGATGAGTATCTTCACATAAAAAGCAGTGATTACATCAATAGCTGTCAGCTATTTTGTGGGACTATTACCAACTTACAGTATTTGTCTTGGCATTTACTTTCATTCTTCTAAGTGTTTCCTCTGCTTTATAAACCATTAGCATAGCATAACAAATGTCTTTTGGATGTGAAAATTCAATTATTTCCAAAATGCCCCAGTTGTTGCTAAGGCAGATAAATGAAAAGTGTTATAAAAGTAATGTCCTTGAAAGATGCCACAATTGAAAAATACAATATTATTTTCCAGTTGAACTTGGGGGAAAAAGCAACATATGCAGCAAAGCAGTGATCAGTTCCAGCAAGGTGTGAACAGTCAGGCTGGTATTTGGGCAGCAACAGTGAAACCTCTGATTTCTGATTCTTACAAGCAGTCACATAGCTGGTTTCTCATGAAGGCAAATGGAAGGTGTTTGGAAGAGCCAAGTGTTCTCTGTGGGCAAATGTGCATTAAGAAACCTTTATCACTGTCTATTGCACACTGGAATTTGTATAAAGGTTCACAGCAAACTGTAGTTGGTAGTTATGAAAGATTATATAATAGAATTTAAAATTACAAATGCTAGGGAGATTGGTTTGGAAGAGTAAATTAAACCCCTTGTGTGGTAGATTTTAGATATTCTTGAGATGTAGGCATGGAGAAGAATATATAGGGTTCACAGCCTTGAGTCATACAGGCTTAGAAGGGGATGGTAGAAAGTGCTTTCTAAAATGGTCTGTCCCCCATACTTTGGAATTTGAAACAGTGCTTGAACGGGGGCAAAGCATTTTCATTTCATCCTACAAATTATGAGGGCTCCCTGTGGAACTATAAAGGAATGATGAGTTGGGCTCTCTATGATTTGAAGAACTGAACTTGGAACACAGTTTGGCTTCTTAGCTACTCTCTTTCAGATAGTGTTTCCTTTGTCTTTCTCTCTTGTTTACCTGTGTGCTATTTTGAAATGAAGGACAGAACCTTTGGCATGATAGGTTCTGTGACATTCATAGGATCTTTAAGCTTGTTCTAGGCAGTTGAAGCCCTCTTTTGGACATCTATGACATGATTAACTTCATAGTGAGTGATGTACGCTGAGCTCTCACTTTGTGCTAGGCTCCTTAAGATCATGGACAGTTTGTGGATAAGGACATTCATGCTCTCCTTAGCTTAACTCTACAAAGCCACATGAAAAGAGCTCCCATGGTGGTAGAACAAGGCTGATGGGAACAAAGAAGAGACCCAACTAAGCCATATATAATCAGGGACCTGAGATCTAAGTGTGAGTAGATAGTTTTCACTAGGAGGGAAAACCAGAGAGTATTCAAGAGAGGGAACAGCATGGACCCAAGCCTGGAAGTGAAAGGCTGCCATCTTCAGGAAGATATCTCCTAAGGACATTACATGGGCTGTATTGCAAACATAGAACAGCCAGAGACTCTCTTCTCAGGGGTTTCTGAGCTCTATAGTATTGAGCCCCAGACAGTTCTTTGCTTTGGAACCACAGCCAGAAGAAGGGTGTCTGCTCCTACTTTATCTAGGTCTTTATTCACAAAGCCCATGTAACTCGCATCTAAACTGGAACATGTTTTAATATGTTTGACATTTATGAACACATCAAAGATTCCATTTAGTGTTTAGAAGCCAAACAAATGTTAATCAAAGGGTTACAAAAATCTGTAAGTTGGCAAATTGTATTCTATAGATTGAATTTTTAGTTTTTCAACATTCATATGTTAAAGCTATAATCCCCACTGTGATAGCATTTGCAGCTGGGGCCTTTGGATGATAATAGGCTCCCAGGAGTCAGGAGAGTAGAACTCCCTTGACGGTTTTAGTACTACTGTAAGAAAAGCAAAAGAGAGGGCAAAAGAGATTTTCCTCTTTACCATGTCCACTGAGGAAAGGCCACATGAACAGTGAGAAGTTGAATGGCTACAAACTTTGCTGAACTCGGAAATTGATCGTAATTTGATATAGACTTTAAGCCTTGGCACTATAAAAATTAATTTTTTGTTTTTAAAACAACTCTATCATTTTTTATAGGATTCTGTTAGAGTAGTCTGGAAAGACTAATATATACATGTTAATCATTAGTGTCCTAAAAGTCTCCAGCACTTTTTGTTTTCTTTGTTTTGTGTCTTGGAGACCCAGTCTTACTGTATAGCTCAGTGTGGGCTTGAACTCTCAATCTCCCTGCATTGGCGTCTTCAGGGCTAAGAGCACAGGCCTGTGCCAGCCCATCAATCTCCCAACAGTCTTTGTATTAAGACTCAATACTTAATCATGTGACTTCAGGGGTAGTTTAGTCAGCTAAGTGCTTACACTTCCCTCATGAAGACCCAAGTGTGATCCCCAGAACCTATGTAAAATTGCCTGTCAAGGTAGCATGTGGGCCCAATCAGCATTTTGGCAGGCAAAAACTACAGGATTGTTGGAGCTCATTGGCCAGCCAGTCCAGCCTAGCTGATTAGCTCTTGGCCAATGAGAGAACATGGGCTCAAAGGAAGTAAATCCTTGCTGCATAGTATGATCACACTATGAACTGAGTTTGTGTGTTAACTAAATAAAGTCAGCCTTGGGTCAGGAGGCGGATCTAGCAACTATTTGACATAATGTAATCATAGCGAGTCAGAGGGAGTCCTGAAAATGGATAGACAGACACACAGGAAGTAGTAGGGAGGGACTTTGAGTGTGGTGGTCCATTTTGGTTTGGAGCAGCAGAAGAAATGCTGTCTTTCTGAGATGCCAAAGAAGAGGAAAGGTCAACTAGTTGCTCCTCAACCTCTCTGAGACAGCTGCTTTTCAACCCAGCCTCTAACTCCAGCGTTTTTATTGGTAAATAGGACGATGGGGATTTAGTTAAAAAGTACATTTGGTAGCAGCGGCAAGAGGCAGATTCTGGCAAGACCAGAAATCTACCAAGCAGCCTCCTGCGAAGTGGGGCAGTAACTGAGGAGTCACAGTTACTGGAGGAAACAGCAATAGATTCAGGTGTGGCTGTTGTGCTGGATGGGGGTGGAAGGGGGCTTCAGTGGACAACATATGGTGCTCCTGAGGATGACATCTGAGTTCATCTGGCTTCTACATGAACTCATACATATATGCACACTCTCTGGCACACACATGTGTACTCATAGACACACAAGAATACACATGTAAAATACTCAATCTTAACCATCTAGTAACCATTAAACATGAAAGCAGTCCCTGTGCAATTAAGTAGACCACTGGCAACAGCACAGTTGGCCAGCTCAGACTACCACATAGCAGAAGATTGTCATCATGGCTGCAATCTGTCACCTAACAGATGGCTTTCCAAGTGTTCACTGGTTGAAGAAAACCAGATAGATGGGAATGTTTTCTTTGTTCTTCATCCCTGTGCTTTATAGACGATACATATAAGAAGCCTTTCAAAGAGGTGATCTAGCAGAACCTTTTCCAGATCAGAGCCATGTGGAAACGGATGGGCATTCATTAGCAGGGATGACATGAATCCCAGAGACACTATTAACATGTCTGCTCCCACTTAGAATGAAGAAAGGAGGCCCTGAGATTGGAAATGACTTTCCCTTAAGCCCCTTACAATGTTGTTTGACTATATCTTTTGAAAATGGAAGAAAAAAGTCAAAAGAAAAAAAAATGAAGATTCTCCACAAGTGGACAGGATGAAAAAAACAAAACAAAACAAAACTATTTTCTTGCTTTGCTTACAGTAGAGTTTTCTTTTTTCCTATAAAATATAAGGGTGTGATGTCTCCCATATTCCTATTGCTTTTTTCCATTGTAAATGAACCAATAGAAAGAACACACATTTGACAAGACTCTTCACACCTGTGCATGCAAGTGGTGGAAGATGATGAAAATGACTGAATTAAAGTTTACAAAAAGAGAAATCATGAAATGATGTATCAGTCTCTCTGTGTCTCTTTCTCTCTCTCTCTCTCTCTCTCTCTCTCTCTCTCTCTGTGTGTGTGTGTGTGTGTGCATGCATGTGTGTGCATGTTCACGTGTTCTGTTTTATCACCTCCTATGATCTATATGTATGGCATGCATGGTGACTGAAACCTTTCTGTTCCTATGTTGAAAGAAAACGTTTTCTCTGTTGAAATGATACCATCATCTCCATGAAACTGGATAGTCATCTGAGAATGGCTAGATTTGTCACTTGAATCTCCTACTAGTTTGGCTTTTATAAATGAGAGAACCAAAGGCCTTCCACATGCTGGGTAAGAATTCCATCACTGAGCCATACCCCAGTCCCTTTCTAGGATTATGCAAAATCATGGAAGTTAACAAACTATTGGAACGTGTAAGGCTGCTTTTGTTTCCTTGTGATACAGTATAAAACTTATACTCAATGTAATTGTTGCATTTGATTAGACCAGTATGATTTCCAGGTCCTAATGTAAAATACATGAATAAAGTTCTTGTGCAATTCATGCCAACAACACATTCTTCTTACTATTGAGTGATATAGTGGTTGGAAGCTATTTATATTTACAACTTCAGCAAGGAATTCCCAACTTTACTATTTTTTAAGTATAAGCCTTCTTTTCCATTCATTCATATTTAAAAATATTTTAGAATGTGAATGATTGATTCTAGGTTCTAGCTCTGAGTGGAATAATTTATAACCTTGAAATATATAGACATTTCTAGCTTCATTCAGCATGATATAAAGACTTTAATTATTTAATATAATTATTTCTCTGTGACCATTTCTTCTTGAAGTTACTTCATTTTCTTGTATATTTACTTTATCATCCAAGCAATGAGTTTATTAACTGCTGAGTTTGCTAGGACAAGTCCCTGCAGATAATGCTTCTCATTAAAAATGATTAAATGCAAAAAGGTTATAAACATATACAAAAAGCCTAAATCATAAGATAAAATTTGCATGAAATATAAAATTAAGCCACAAAACACAGGTACTTAAATGCATAAACAGTTGTTTATAAACAATATATATAAAGTACAAATTAAAGATTAATGATCAATAAGAGACAAACCATAGGAAAACAGATGAGGAACTGAAGTAGGTACATACAAAAAACAGGGAGTTATGAATATAGGAAAATATTGACTTAGTCAATATTTTGTAAATTCAGGACAAAATGAGATGCTTTTTCACACAAAACACCACTATATAAAATTATTGGAATGTGAATACAGAGATTCTATCATTACTGGGGAGAAGTTTACTAGTGTAAACATTTTAGAGTAGAATTTAATTATGTGCAACTGACTTTGAGGACACATGAATGTTTTTAAGATAGTTTCTCAAAATATACACTGAGGTGGTGAACTGCTTCGAGGAAACAATGTTTTCCCGCCACATAGGTCTCACACCCTGAAAAAGACCTGTGCAAACCGGAGCCATACAAAATCCGACCCCCTGCCCCCAGCATGGAGGAGGAGTGGGCATGCCCACCACAGCTGAGGAGCTACTTGTATTTAAAAAACTGCCAGGAGAAGAGGATTCAGTTTTCTTCTATTGCATGCCCCTGGTAGATCTACCAAACGTCAGGACAGGCCCTGTTCCCAAGAGTAATTGGGGTAACACAAACTGGATTCCATGTGGGGAATAAAGAAAAAAAAGAGGATATGTAAGGATGGAGTGAGGGGAAGGGTGAATATGATCAAAGCATATATGAAAATTTTAAATAATTAGTGAAAATGTAAAAGTTCACTGTAGGGATTTGCCGTGGTCCAGTCTGCATTAGTCCCATGCTGCAGGGGCCATCTATTCTGGACTGATGTCTTTGGGGCTGCGATTGGGACCAGCCTAACAAACCTAGGTCCTACCTTGAGTTCAGGAGTGTGGATGAGGCATAGACTAACTATCTAAAGGCATTAAGGACAAGACAGAGACATCTGGACATAATAGGAGTTCTCCCAGTAAATACTGAAGGGCACAGTTGATTCAAGTATCATCTTAAGTAACCATCCAAAAGTAGGGATAATTGCAGAAGACATCTATTAACATGTAAAAGGCTGATAGCAAATATTTCCTTCAATCCTAGAGACACTCCTTTACAGCATATACTCAAGCCCTCAGGCCCTCCACACCTGCCCTCAGGGTGGGTGTAGATTCGCCCTGGCCCAAGTCTTTTGTTATACAGAATAGGAGCCATTCCCCATTTAGGCCAGGCATCAGGGGGTAATCAGCCGATATCTAAACGACAATAGAAGTTCTGAGCTCTTAGAACTTGTGGCTGGGTGGAACATATTCCCAAAATATTACTAGGGCCCTGACAGGAATTTTCATTGTTGTAAACTTTATCATTTCATGCTGGGAATGGTAGTCATAGAAGCAACTTTTATTAGAGTAGAATACTAATATTTAGAAAGCATCAAGGTGTATCAGGTGCAATATAATCATTTTTATAAAATAAGCAAATAAATAATAAAAAAAATTCTGGAAGAAATTTTTTAAGTGACTTTAATACATATGAGTATACATTTTTAAAAATGTTAGCATTTGTTGATGCTTGTAGTTGAATACCATAGACAAACACTTATATAAATCAGGAAAATTTTTGTTCATAATAATGGGAATTAGAAGTAACTCAAATATGACAGGTAAAGGGATGCATTCATATACATATGTACTTCTCATATACAATGCAGATAAAAGATCTAGAGTTGTTTCCATATAAATACATTTTAAATCCATAATTAAGATAACACAAAAATGTACTTAGCAGTTCTATTTACATGAAGTTCTTTTATAAAATATTGTATTTAAGGTATTCCAAAATACATTATTTGGGTATAATCTTGTGTGTGTGTGTGTGTGTGTGTGTGTGTGTGTGTGTGTGTATTTGTGTGTGTGTTTGTGTTTGTGTGTGTATGTATGTATATACATAATGGGAAACAACAGAAAATTTGGGATGTGGCAAAGGTAGACCATGATTTGATATATCCTGCTCTTGCAATGTTTAGTTTTAGGCAAAATGACAACAATGGGAAAAACACAAAAACAAACAAAAACCATACATGAAGTATATGATTTATTTTCTGGAAAGAAATCATTTATACACTTTCAACAGTGATGTTAAAAATTCTATTTCCTTTTGTCCATTCTGCTGGCCTCAGAATGTTCTCATCATGGTTACATATTTGCTCCTATCCTAATTTGGGATAATAATGCTCTGACAAAATACCATGACCAATCTGAAGGCAGGAGTTGATGCAGAGGCCACAGAGGAGTGCTTCTTAATGGTTTGTTCCTCATAGCTTGCTCAGCCTGCTTTCTTAGAGTTCCCAGGATCACCAGCCCAGAGGTGGCCCACAATGGAATGGACCTCCTACACCAATCATTAATTAAGTATTTGCCCTGCAGGCTTTGTCTACACCCTGATCTTATGGAGGCATTTTCCCAATTGAGAGATTCTAGCTTGTAGCCAGTAGAGCTCTCGAGGGACTACACCAAGTACCGTGGTATAGAAAGGAACATTTATTACTGTTGTGAGCATTCTTCAAAGACTGATCATGCCTTAGACATCTTCTTTCCTCCAACCTGGGTACACATCTGTCCTCATTCCAGACACTAACAATGGCAATAAGATTGACCTATTAAGATCACATGGGAGAAAGAAATGTCACTGGATCACAATAAACAGAATAGCAGTGTCATTAGTGGTGCACATGTGTACCTTTTAAGGCCTGACAAGGACTTAGTAGAGTGTGCAGAACAAAGAATCCTAGAGGGTTATAGTCAGGATTATGCCAAAACTCAGATTTAGTGCTGTGAAATATGGGTGTTCCAGCCTCAGGCAATTGGACTAGGCTTGAAATAGTAGAGCTGGGAGGGACCAACTCATGCTGCAACAGTGAAGGAAAGGGAAGTGCCCCAAAGGCTATGTAAAGGAGCAAGAAGGCAAGTCCAGACTGGAGGCTCCAGCTATTTGTGGTTCTGCTAAGCAGGCTCTTGAGACTAGAACTAAAGGTCTAACCTAGAACAGGAAACAACACCATCCTTCTACAAGATAGCTTCACTTAAAGGCAGAGAGCACTGGCAGGGCAAGTTCTTTGCATTTTCAGAGCTCAGGCTCATTTTTATCTTCCAGAGACCTCCACAGACAGCACTCACCTCCAACTCTTATTCCTAACCCAGCATTCCAGGCTGTGAATCCAGCTTTAAGGCAGAGAGTTCCTTAACAGGTACTTTGTTTGAATGATCTTAAGGACACATACAATCAGGTTAGGGGCACAACTGTTAAGGATTGAAAAATAACAACAAAACAATGGGCAGCAGACCACCAGAAAGAGCCTGTAGAGTGTTTGTATTTGCAAACTGGGTAAGTCATGAGGACACCTTCTGTCTTTCCAAAGTTCCCTGGAATAGTCTAGTCATTCGGGCCTCAAAGCTCATATGAACATGTTGTCTCTAAGGGGTACTTTGCTCACCTGAAAAACTGGTCTTTTTATTTGGTCTTTTTATTTTCTTGCTAATATGCTCTAAACTCCTTTAATTGAGGCCTCCATCTTGAATATGGGATTTAGCCCATTAACTTTATGTGGCATATTTAAAAAGCAATTCCAACAAATAGATATTAGGCATTAAAATAACTTCCTAGTAAAGAGGTCCAGCTAAAACTGCATTTTAATTTCTACATCTAAAAATGAAAATACATGGGTTTTGTTTTGTTTCTTTAGAAGACCTTTGTTCCCACCCCCAACCCCATTTATCTATAAATCTGAACCAATGTAACTTTTATCAATCTTCATTAAAAATGCCAGGAAAAGATGGACCACTAATATAAATAGAGGGTATGCAACAGACAGAGAAGCACTCTTACTTACATATCAATCCCCGATTACCTCACACTCCCATCCTCCCAAGCTCCCCATCGACCCCCCCCAGGCACTCCCCAAGGCACCACCAATGTCCCTCATGTCATTTGTGGGAAGGCCCAGGCCCTCCTTCCTGTATCTGGTCTGCAATAGTTTCCCTCCATAGGGAATGGGCTCCCAAAATCCATTTGTGCTCTAGGGATAAACACTGCCTCCACTTTTAGAGGTCCCATAGACTGCCCTGGCCTCCAACCTGGCATCCGCATCCAGAGGGCTTGGTTTGGTCCAATGCTGGTTCCCCAGCTTTATGCCTAGGGTCTCCATGCTCTCAGTATGTCAGATCAACTGTTTCTGTGGGTTTCTCCAGCACCGTCTTGGCTCCTTTGCTCATCCCTCCTTCCTCTCCACAACTGGATTCCAGGAATATGGTTCAGTGTTTAGCTGTGGATGCCTGTTTCTGCTTTGATCAGCTACTGGATGAAGGCTCTAGGAATGGCATCCAAGGTAGTCATCAGTCTCACTATAGGGGAAGGGCATCAAAGGCAGCCTCTCCACCACTGCCTACATTCTTAGGTAGGGTCATCTCTGTGGATCCCCTAACATTTCCCCTGTGCCAGACCTCTCTCCCAACCTATACTGGCTCCTTTTATCAAGGCATCTCCTTTCTTGACTTCCACTATTCCTCCCCTGTCTCAGTCCTCCTGTTTTCCTTCCCCCTCCTCTTCTCTCCCTTTCCCCTCCTCTTCTCTCCCTTTCCCCTTCCCACCTCCCTCCTCTCCCCACCCCAAACTCCCAATTTGCTCAGGGGTTCTTGTCCTCTTCCCCTTCTTTGGGCAACCATGAGTTCTTCTCTTGGGGTTCTCCTGTTTCCTAGTTTCTCTGGCGGTGTGGATTGTAGGCTGGTAATCCTTTGCTCTATGTCTAATATTCATATATGAGTGAGTGCATACCCTGCTTGTTCTTCAGTGATTGGGTTACCTCAGTCAGGATGTTTTCTTCCAGTTCTATCCATTTGCCTCGAATTTCAAGTTTTCACTGCCCCCCCCTCCGCTGATTAAAATATTTGAATGAGGGAAATTCTACAGAAAAACAGTTGAAATGATATAACACTGTGAAGCCTGTGCACAGATTCTCACGTTCTTGAAGAAAACAATGCTTTGGTGTTTTTCTTTCTCTGCTGTGTATGTTAAGATTGGTCATGCAAACCAGATGCCAGGGGTAGTGAATACACACTTTCAGAACATACATGTAGTGAGCAGCAGAACCTCAACACCAGAGTTTTCTGCTCCACAGTGAAGATCAGCAAGGTGGGTACATAGATCAGTGGTCACTCCACTGCTGCCTATGAACCACAGTCGTCTCAGTGCTTGCTTTGCCCATGAAGTCGCACCACTCACTCATTTACATATTATCTTTGGCTGCTTGCATCCTAGAACAGGAGACTTGAGTAGTTGTGACAGATACCATCTGGCTCACAAAGTCTATAATATTTATTATCTTGCCCTTCACAGTGAAAGCTTACTGGCATCTGATATAAATCATACTCAGATTTTAAAAAGCAGAAATGATAGATTCGAGGATGATCCTAGTGGAGACTTTTGTGGCCAGTCTTCTGCCACGTTAATGAAGGTGGATAGAATGTTGGCTTTGAAACTGCAATAGTCACTTCAGAAGAAAGACCTGAACACACTGTGGCTCCAGAGACAGGGCTTTAATTACCTAGCTGTCTGCTGTTAAAACAGCTGGACAGGATGCAGATTGTCCTATCAGTCACTTTTGAAGAGTTACTGACAGAGATTAACATGGAAGATTGGAGAAGCTGAGAGAGAGAGAGAGAGAGAGAGAGAGAGAGAGAGAGAGAGAGAGAGAGGAGAGAGAGAGAGTCTCTACCTGGTTATGCTCAAGAAAAAAATACATGACAGCAAACAAAATGGGATATGTCATTTGTAGGGGCAGAGACTGTGAAATAAATGGCAGAATTCACAATGCTAAGGTGGGGGGATTAAGGAAAGCAGCTGAACAAAGAAAATGAATTTTAAGAAGAGCTTAGTGCAAAATGCTATGAGCCCAAAATGACTGGATATTTGCATAAATATGTGCACAGTTGCCTGCTAAATGTGCACCAGAAAGTTGGAAGTTGACCTACTTATTTTGGAAGAATTGGAAAACTAAATCATTGAGGAAAATTGACCAATTGTTTAAATAAAATATTTTAAAATTCCCCAAAGATTTTAGCAGTATTAATACTTTCCACAAAAGCAAACTAATCTTGTCCAGAGAAATGTTTGAAATTTGCAAGACTGGAGAACTGAGACAGGGCCTGTGGTGACAAATTGGTTCAGCAATTAAAGAAACTGTGTTGACAGTATGCCAGGAACATGGGACTTGCTCAGCTTTATATTGGTGTGTAGTCTTCCATCCAAAGAGTTACACACATGGGAAATGACAAAATGGCATTCTAGAGCCTTGAGAGAATAAGTGAAGATTCCAGATACTGTCACCTCATTTTCTTTCAGAGAATAAACTGTATGATTGGGGCTTGCCTTGCTCAAAAGCCTGAGTGGCAGTGACCAGAGAGAACAGAAAGGATCTGAAGATCTGTGGGTTAGTCTACATGCATCAATGAAACAGACCTGTGTTTTCCTTCTTACTTTCTCTACTCATGACTTAGCTAACTTTTGTCAAGGGACTTTTGGGTGACCTGTGTTGATTTAGATACAAACCTGAATAAAGTCTTGTAAAAGAAAGAAGAGGCCAAAATAAAAATAACTCTTCAGATTGATGAGTTACAACTAATCCACGAGAGGTTGTGCCCAGGCTGCTTACTTGGGGAAAGCTAAGAGAAGATGCAGAAAAGCATGAAGACTTAGGGCAAAGACCTCAAAGTTATATGAACATAACCCATTATCCTCACAGTAAGTTCCTTCTCTCTGATAGGCTATATCTACATATTAAAATAAAAATAAACAGCAGTACAGTACCATATTTTTGTCACGTGTCCAGTGCATACAGCCTAAGAAACTATAAATATAGATGACAAGTATCCTGATTTTCTTTGCACACAATATATGTGCAGGTAAAAGCTGCAGTATGGACTCATGCTTGTTCTTACAGCTTTGAATGCATCTGAGGGGGAACTTTACCTCTTTAAAGCTGAAAGCCCAATTTTATGAATGGGGCCAATATTCAAACTTCATTGGCTTTAGGAATTATTTACATTGTTTTACTACTAATCACCATTTAATAGTGGTTTATAATGTGTCAGACACTGACATTCCTTGTTCGGTTGATTCACAATTTTGAGAAATTGTTATGGATTAAGTTTGTTGAAGACATTTGCTTTATTCATGTATCTATGCCACATGTAGTCTCCCATATCACAGGTAATTTTCACCTTGAGAGCCTATGTTATGTCTCTTGGACATTTTCGTTGTTATGGTGTTTTACAACTTAATAAAGGAGTTCAATGACAAAAGTCAAATATTTAATAACTATGAGCATCTGTAGGTATCAAGTTTTAGATTATTAAGTTATTAAGTCTGGAGGATTTGTCTGTTTTTCCAACCTCTCAATTTCCATTCCCATTCTGTACTTCGGGAGAGGCTATGGAAATTAGGTAGATATCATTACATGCAAATATCACTATTTTCACTGCAGCTCTTATTTTTAGAAGGAACACTAATGCAATTTTCAGTGATCATAGACAATGATCACATCTTTGCTGGTAAGGAAAGGCTGGACCCCCATAACGTGTCCTGCCTAGCACCAGCAGTCTGGGCATTGTCACATGCCTGTTGTCAGCTGAACTCTACTCAGCCCCTGTGTTTTCTATTGCTGTAAAGAGACCATGGGGAAAAAAAGCCATTTACTTTGGTGCTAGCTTAGAGTTTCAGAGGGTTGTGCCTGTCTACTCCCCACCCATCATCATGGTGGAAAGTGGATAGGCATGTGGTGATATTTTGTTTATGATCTAACAAATAAAGCTTGCCTCAAGATCAGAGTGCAGAGCTGGCAACACTAGTTAGCCACAGAGGCCAGGCAGTGGTGGCACACACCTTTAATCCCAGCACTCGGGAAACAGAGGTAGATGGAGCTCTGTGAGTTCAAGGTTACCCTGGGCTATCTAAGATTGAATCTGTCTAAAAGAGAAACAGAGAGCTAACACAAAGGTGATTCCAGCACTTGGAGTGACATTCACTTCATCTCAGGAAGGGATATGGCTGGATGGAGAGAGGAATATAAGGCAGGAAGAGACAGGAGCTCAGGCAGTCTGAGCAGTAGTTATTCTGAAGTCATCAGTCTGAAGCAGTCTGAGGACAGGACAGGATTGCCCCTTTAATCTGAGGTAGAGGTAAGAGCTAGTGGCTGGATGCTTTGCTTCTCTGATCTTTCAGATTTCCCCCTATAATATCTGATTTTGAGGTGTTTTTTTTTTAATTAAGGCCAATTAGAATTCATGCTACACAAGCACAGGACTGGAACAATAGCTCAGAGCTTTACATACTGCTCCAGAGAAAGCAGGCATTGATGTGGGCTTTTGAAACTTCAAAGTCCACCTCCAGTGAAACCCATCCTTCAATAAGGCCATACCTCCTAATCCTTCCCAAACAGTTACACAAACTGTGGGCCAAGCATTTAAACACATGAGCTTATGAAGGCCATTCTCTTTCAAATCACCATACTCTATGTAGGAAGACCTGTGGAAACCTGAAGATAATGGAGAGGTTAAAGTTCAATATACAGCACACAGCACGTGTTAGATGCTGTTTAAACCTCACAAATAACTTTACCAGCCCTCCTTGGTTCTATGCCTGTCAGCTAGCACTGCAATTTGGACATGACTGAGAGATTTTGCTATGTTGGCTTACCTGTTTTATTCTTGTTGGTGCTATGATGGCAAAATTCACTTGCCTGTGAATTGAAAAACTATATCTTCTGCATCACTCTCTAGTGGCTATAATATAAATTCAGAAATGTAAAAGTAGAGAACTAGGCTTAGACATAAGGTATTAAGGATTCATTAAGCAACATCTGCCCCTGAATAGACTGGCTAGAAGATAGAAGAACTTTAAAGATGAAGGAATCCTCTTAAGGGCTTGGTGAGATAGGCAACCTCTAGTGTAAGCGGTGCATCTAAAAATAAATAGGAGTAGTGACAAAAAAACACAAGTGAGCAGTGAGTTACAGTTTTTAAAAGAGTTTCAAAGAATAGACATTGTATATGCTAGAGCTACAATACTGGCTCTGACAGTATTTGCCATTTATGAGGTTCTCATCTTTGATTGTCTTATTGACCTTTAAAAATTTAAGATTTTGATTTCTTATTTCTCCATGATCATGTTAGGAGGGAAAACGTTATTGAGATCATAATACTAACACATGGAAAAACTCAGACTAGAACTTAGTACTTTTGACCACAAACACTGCTCCTATATTAAAAAAAATAGGGTTTAAATGTTTTTATTCATATGCAAAACATATTTTATGTATTCATACGTGTGTGTAGGCAATACATTTCCATCTTAACCAGTTTCATGTGGAAAGCTATATGGCATCAAGTACATTCATGTTCAGTGTAGTTCACCATTCTCACCTCTAGAACTAATTGCTACCATCCCAAACAAGCTTGGTCCTCATTAAACAGTCTTCTCCATGTTAGTTTTCCAATACTGTAATGAAATGCCTGAGATAATTAGCTTAATAAGAAAAAAAATTACTTTGGAATTGCCACTCTACAGTCAGTTGTTTAGCCCTGTTGCTTTGCCTTTGGTGAGGAATCTCATCACTATGGAAATGCAAACTCTTCACTCAGGAAGCAGGAAGCAAAAATGAATAAAAAGAAGAGACAGGTTCACACAGTCCCTTTCATCATCACATCTCATAATGGTTCTATCACCCTTTAGTAGTACCACCCTCAGGACCAACTTGCTAATACATGGACCTTAGAAGACATTCAAAATTCAAATTATAGCATTTTGCTGCTGGATCCCAAAGTTTTATATCCATCTCACAGTGAAAAACAGGTATTCATTCTTACTCAAAATCCTCCATTTCTTTACTGTTCCATGTGGTTCAGAACATGATCTAAATTCTTTTCAATACTGGAATGAGCCCTTGTGAAAATGAAAGAGAGCTACAGTGATCCTGACATATAATGGAGGAACAGACAGAAAGTGAACTTTTGTATTCCATAAAGGAGGAAAGGGAAAAATGTAAGGGAGAATTAGCCCACATGGAGACCCAAATCCCAAAGTTCTGTGTCTGGCAGCTAGTATGATGCTATGGTAGGAGGTGGGCTCTCAGGGTCTTGCTGGTCAAAACCCACATGTACATTCCCTCAAGTTTTGCTGTCTGCAGCTCCCCTCTGCAGCAGGCACACACTGCTGGGACTGTATCCTCCTAAGGTCTGTTTTTCAGTTTCTATGCATAACTTTGTCAATAGCTGCTTCTGGGAGCTTTGAGTGCTTGGCCTCACAGGCATTCCTCTAAAATCTCAGTGGAAGCATTTTTTGACACTACAACTCCTGCATCCCACATGCTTGATCAAATTGCTACCATGTGGATGATGCCATTGTCAGTTCTCTGTGAGTTGTATGTGAAGCCATGTGAATCCCAGCTTCAGTGGCTCCTGCTTACTTTGTGAATGGAATGTGGGAACAGGAATCTCGAGTGGTTTAGGGCACGAAGGGCACTTTGTGGACTCTGTTCTATACAGATTCTACCCCGGAGAGTCTTTGAAACGAACGGACATCTCTGGATTTCTGAGTCTTTGGTGCTTGTTTTCTAAGATTTCTCAAAGCATCTTTCCTACAGTCTCCATACAATACTTCACCCATCACTGTGCACAGTCCTATGCCCCTTGGATGCATCTTTATGTAGACACGTTTTCTGGCTAACTTACAATTGTTCCCATTATCCCCCTCTGCTCTCCTCTTCTCATCTGATTCTCATGGTAAATGTGAAATGTTCAGTAATGCCTGTGTCCCATCTATGGTGTTGTGATGCCTTGAAATATCTGGCAAATAAACAAGTTTGTTACGTTTATGTTAAACCTCCCCAAAGTACCATAACATCAGTAAAATAGAGTTGCATAAGTCCTTCTGCAGCTGCATCAGCATCACTTTTATCTAACAGTTTCGGCTTGGCATTCTGGTCCCTGGAACTACCTCCAGAATAGCCCAATAAATTCCACTTATAGCATTTCGAGCTTTCTTTAACTTACTACTCCAAAACTCATCCAAATTTCTCCAAAAAACCACAGTCTCATAGAATCTCCCATATGACAAAGTATTCAGTACCACCAAAGACTGTTCATGCCTCATGGTTAGCTTTTCTTATTAGTCATATTTCCACCACTACAATGATGTGGGATGATGACCTTAAGTTTGGAGGGTCCAGTTTCTGGTAAATCAGGTCCATGGTGTGGTCCTGAGGTGGGTCATCATATCATGGCACTAGAGTGTGACAACTCAGAGCTGGTCATTTCATGAACCGGAAGCAAAGAGAGGTGAGGATGAGACTAAAGTCCTATAGTCTCCTGTAAAGGTCCATCCCGCAACGGTGTAAACATTTCCCGCAATGTCCTACCCCCTAAAGCAGTGGTTCTCAACCTTCCTAATGCCGAATCCTTTAATGCAGTTCCTCATGTTGTGGTGAACCCAACCACAAAATTATTTTTGTTGCTACTTCATAACTGTAATTTTGGTACTGTTATGAATCCTAATGTAGACATCTGATATTCAGGATATTCAATATGTGACCCCTGTGGGGGTTGTGAAGCACGGGTTGAGAACTACTGTCCTAAAGGTTCTACTACTTCCCAATAGCACCACTTTGGGAACTTTGTATGTGATGCTGTCACATCAAGACCTCAGTACTCCCCCATTATAGTACTCCTTCATTCTCTCTTTCTCCATCTCTGCTCCCCCAGCATTCTAATGTCTCTGGGATTTGGAATACTCTAGATAGAGCATAGAAGTGCACTCATACAATAGTTGTTTGGAAAGCTGTGCCAACATACCACCATTTCTTTCCTTTCTGTGGCCAAATATTATTCCACCTCTTTGTGTGTGCCAGTTTTTTATTCATTTATCAACAAATCTCTTGATTGCTTATATCTCTTACCTATGAGAATTATATGCTACCAGGGTGAGTTTAAATATCTGATACTATTTCAGTTATTCTCAGTGTATGTTCAAATAACTTAAGCAAAACAAAAAAATAACAAACAAAAGAAAAAACAAAAGGGTCAGACATGTCCTTCTCTATGGCAATGATTCTATTCCTGTGTCATTGACTTGGAAATGAGGGACAGAGCTGATGTGTCACCTGTTGCATATAGTGTATCTGGTCCTTCCATTTATGCCATATGGATTATGATGCTTTAAAAATAATACACTCCAGTGCTGTCCATAAAGGGGTTAGTGATGAATAAAGGGGTCTGTGTAAATTTTCAGTAAAATTGAAATATGATTAAATCTCAGTAGTTTTAAAGGGTAAAAAGAAACAGCATGTCAGCATTTAACATCTGGGCTTTTGGTAAGATCAAATGCTTGTTTTCTGCCTGTCGTTTCACACAGTGCATCATGATAGGGTGTGGTCATTTTTGATCTGTCCCAGGCTGAGGAAACTCAACAACAGCACTTGTTCAGCCTCATTTGGGGGGTCTTACTTCTTCCTCACATTCAGAGACTCATTGGGAATTGAAGAGAGTTTGAGGGTTGTTTGATCTTGAGATGAGTCTAGGTGTGTGTGTGTGTGTGTGTGTGTGTGTGTGTGTGTGTGTGTTGTGGGAGATGAGAATGTACTTTGATTCAGAGTGGTTATTTTTCCTTCTATGGGCAGGATAGCTCCATATGATCATGTTTGGAAATCTTTCCTCTTGCTTTAAGCTAGGCAATATAATTCACTGAGAAGCAGGAAAATGGCATGGCTTCAAAGGAGCTGTGTACCTAGCACCTATTCTCTAAAGCCTTGCAGATCCCTCTCTAACCATAGCTTGCGTTCACCACTGTCATGTTGGGACTCAAGAGGTACATGAGGTTGGCTTTTGTCTGATTGCAGCATCTGAATTCTGAGTCACATTTACAAGCTAGCATTTGTCAGATAGCCCCTACCATGTCCCAGGGAAATAGGCCCTTGTGCGCTCCCCTGTGAGTGTGGTAGTATGACTTGATGCTAAGCAATGGACTATGGCAAACCTGATGGCCTATTACCCCTGGATTGGATCACATCATAGAATCCTCCTCTCCCTGGATGATGGAGAGATTCTTCTGCTGGTGTTGAAGTTATCTTACCGTAAGAGATGATGCCCCAGAAATGCATGGTCATGAAAGGGCAATCCCAGGAGGTACATGAAATGTTAGATGAGTGCACCTGTAAGAAAGGAAGCCATCAGCCTGCCATGCCACTGTAGAAGACGGACTTCTATCTCTGTCTGCTTGGAAGAAATCCCTATGCTCTGAAGACTACCACACCTTGGCAAATACCTTGATTATCATCTAGTGACATCATGAGCAAATGACCAAGATAAGCCATGTGCATATTCTTGACACTTAGAAACTGGGATATAACCCTTTTTCCTAAATTTCTGATTTTGTGTCATTTGTCCCCCAGAAATAGACAATGAATACATCTAGGCACAATCTCCAGTTTCCCTTTCCTTCCCCTGAATGTTTTTTTTTTTTTTTTGCCATGTTTATAGTATATTTCTTCCCATTTCCTTCTGTGAATTTTATACAGATTATCACCCATCATGCCGTGTTTTCTATAGCTTAAGGTGATACTCATGATCCCAACTGGGCAAAACTGGGGTGTTTCTCTATGGGATTCTCAGTCCTGAGAAGGATGGCAGAATCAGACTTGTTTGGAGCTAATATACCCCACTGTGCTTGTCTGGAAATACTCTTGCTGCAAGTTCTAGATAGCTCCTGCCTCCTTTCTTTGCCACTCCCATCTCTCACCTTGTTATTTCATTTTGGGATGCCAGCTAGATTCTTCAAATAAATTCCTCTTGAGCTCTTGATTTTCCTGGGAGAATTAAAATTCATTTGCCTCTATGGGTTTCTCGATGGTCTTCTTTCTAAAAGACTAATTTCTCCAGATCATATTTTCCCCAAAGCTCCCAGAGCTTTAAAATGAATTCTGATAATTAAAATGATAGGATTTTCACAAAGGACTAGAAACAGTCCTGGAATTTGTCAAGTTATTGTCTTAACTTTAATCAGGACCACCATTTTTGCTGAGGTCTCATAAAGGATAAGTCACTGGCTGCATACTGTATGTGACATGGAAACATATTTGAACCTGGAAGAGAAGGGACATAGCACAGTCCCCAGCAGCTGGCTTTCTGAATTACTAGAAGGAAGGAAAGATAGTTCAGAAATGAATGTTTTCTTGCTTTTCAAAGTGCAGTGGGTGAAGATGTATGTATCCTGGCCTGAAGCATCAGAGGCAAAGAAGGAATCTTAAAGGAAATGAAAACTGGAATACAGTGAAAAATAATAAAAATTAGAGCTGAAATCCTATTGGAATTCTTATGTTTTATTTAGAACTCAATATGTGGGTCCTTGTTTCCGAGGGTTAAAGACTTTATGAGACTGTTCTGAAGTTTTTCCCCTTTTGTAGTTATTAATGGTACATAAAAATTCAAAAGTAAAAATACATTAAAATGAGAACATTAATATGTTTCTTACAACATTTAGTACACCATGTCAACTATAGTGAAGTGTTTGGTTTTCGGTTTTGGTTTTCCCTTAATTTGTTGAATTGTCACTGGGGAATATTCTTTTCCTAAGGATGACCATGATAGATTGCCTGACAAATCCTCAGCTGAGGCTTTCGTGAGTCTTCAGAAAATATAAACCACGTTAAAACTTTCATTTAGAAACAAGTTTGTGATGGGACTCCTGTCTGTGAGTTAGCATGGATCATGGAAAGAGCAGGATATAGAGACAACATATAAATGAACACCTTTAGCTCTTCAAGAAATCGATTTTAGAAACCTTTCCTTGGTTTTAACATGGCTCTAGGGCCACTTTCAGCTGCATTATGACGTTATCTATTGTCAGCTTTCCTATTACAAAAACATAGTTGAAGTTTTGTTTTGAAATTGCTACTAGAAATGAGCTGATGTTTTTCTAATACTTCCTTTGGAACATGAAACTGAACATGGTGTTTTACAAGATTTCTCTCTCTCTTCCACACACATCTTAGAGTAGATTAAAGTGAAATCAATCTAAAAGCTCCGGAAATGTCAAGATTTCAAACGGACAGTCCTTAGTTTTTCTGTCTGATGGTTTCTATTATATTTTTGCCAATAGAGATTTAATGGAGTTTTGAGCATGGACTATGTGCCACCCACTGTGACCCCAACTGCCACCCCCTACCATCTTATAGCAGCTGCTTTCCTCCTTAAAGCAGCACATTTGAAGATTGTCACAAATTTTGTAATTAATCAAATGACAAACTATCCCAATGAACTGCAGTTCTTTTACATGGTCAAGATATGTTTCCTGAGAGTAGCTGAAGAATCTCCTTGACACTTTGCCACTGTCTTTCAGTTATCTTCTTCAGTCTGTCCCAAGATAAAGACAGTCATTAAAAACTGGCATTTGTGGGCCTGGAAAGATAGCTTAGTAGGATAAGGCATTTAAAGCCAAGGCAGGGGACATAAATTCAATACGAAAGACCCATGTGGTGGAAACGAAGAACAAACAAACTCTCACAAGCTATTGTATGATGTCCACATGGATGAGAACACATGCACTTATTCTTACACACACACACACACACACACACACACACACACACACACACACAGACACACACACACACACACACTAAATACATGTAATAAAAGCGAATTGGCATTTGAGCCTTAACCACTGATGCAAATATTAAGGATCCCACAAGTACAGAAATACACAGATCATCTGCACATTGGTTGTCCATATTTGAATGGACAACCAACAGTAGTGTTAATGGCCCCAGTGCTTTAATCCTGTCTTCTCTTGTGAACAGAGTGTCTTGAACCAATGTATCTAAGTCATGTTAACAGAAGGGCCAACTTCATGTTTGAAAATATGAAATTGTTACTTTTTAACTCTGTTCCTATTTTCCCCCAAATCAGGACCCACAGAATGAAACTTTGGTAAAGCACCCCCAAAAACAAACAAATAAACAAACAAAAAACATCTTGGTTTTCCTCCCCAGTAAAACTGTAAATGATACTATGAAACCATTCCACACATTCTCATACCCTCCCAGGAAGTGATAAGTTACATGTTCTATTCACATAAAATGAAAATATACTACTCTAAGGCCTGTCTGCCTCTCTAACAATCACTATGCAAAAAGAAAATCTGTTAAATTAAACCCATTTTTAAGACCACAATATACATTTAAGGTTAACTGACAAGAAGAACTACTACTAGCTACAATTTTCTTTTTTTCTAAAGCAAGGTTTACTCTGACCATTGTTTCCAAAGCCAATTAGAACAATGGTGGAGCATGTATCTATCCTCAGTGCTGAGGGAAAACAGCCCTTAGAAGACTACAAGGTTCTCTTTCTCCTGCATAGAGTCCTTTTACAACCCTCCGACACTTTGATTCAGTATAGGAGCATAGAAGGTGAAGAGCAACTCAGTGATATTTGGAATTCATTACCGATTTCTGGGGGACTGTGTTGATTTTTATTTCAAAACTGTTGACAAACCTTACCTTTATGAAATTAATTCCCTTTTGGCTTAAACCTTCTTCAATACTTTGTCGGAAATGCAACCATTTCCAAAAATAATCTGGCATTACATTTTAGGAGACAGGAGAACATCACTATTTATTTGGGCTATTTTTCCCACAGAGGAATATGCAGATGAGTGAATGCCCACATTTTTATTCTGGACATGAAATGTAAATCAGATTTGGTGTGAAATATCTGTTTCTCTGTATCAAACAATATCCTATCTGATAGGGTGCCAGTGTTTAAAATCCTTAGGAACTAAGAAAATTAATCTTTCCTATTGCTTATGACAATCACAAGACCTGGGATGTTTTACCCCTTTATACCATTTGGAAAGCATTTTTTTTTGGCATGCAGAGTTCAGCACATCAGGAAAAGGATCTCTTGCCAGCATATTTTGCAAGTTCTGGCTGGCTGCTTCCAGCATTCCCCAACCCATTATCTTTTATCTCATATCTTTTCCTGGGTTAAAGGTTTTAGCAGCCTCTTTTGCTTTGTGCCTATCTTTTCCTTTCTATTGTCAAAAACCCATCTTCCCACACCAGAAAGTCTATTTATGTAGCATGCACATCCACACCCAGCTCGCTCTGCTGTTCTACAGAGGTGCAGACAGAGCTGTGATCTTTAGACATAGTGGTGTCAATAGACAACAGTGACTATGACACAGATCCCAAGGGGCAGAGACTGCAAAGATTTCACCTTTCTTCCAACACAAACACATGGCTAAAGAGCACATGCAGTAGGAGGAATAAAAAGAGAAGAGATTAAAGGTTAAAGCCTCCAGCCTGCTTCTCATAGGCAGCACCTTGGGACCCCATTCTACCAGATCTGCCTAGTGCTTGTAAAGGGATTTTCTAGACACACGTCAAGTCCTAAGAAGGAATACTATGCTCTAATGAGATAAGTAAATGAAAGGGAGTGCCACACTACACTAAGTTAGTATTCAAGAAACCAAAGTTCTAAAGTACCGGGATGCAAAGCATATGTTAATATATTCAAATGAATGGAAATTACCAGTGACCTTGAGGCCTCTCCTGAGTTGACAATGCTGTCTTGACGCCACAGAAGGTGACCATTGCTGGTACAGATTCTGATGATCACTCAGCTTATACTATGAATTTGTATTGAGTCTGAATTTTATCTACTTAGCAGTCTGATCAGTGACTTCTTTGCCAACAGTTTTGCTTGCACGTGTAAGTAAACAAATGTATTTATCACCCTTGGGATCAGTAAGTGCAAATAAAGTTGCTGCTGCTTGCATTTGAGATCTGTCTTGATGACAGACATTTCCTAAATTAACCAAGAATGGTTTGGCCGTTTCAGAGCTCAGCAAGGAGAGAAAAGATATGAGCATTATTACGGATGTCACCAGTCAGTGCAGAGGATAGTACACGCTATCTCTGTCATCTTCGCAATCTAACTGTGTGTTAGATTGAATGTCTGAGGGAAGTGTGTGTGCACAAAATACTATTTGCTTTTGTGAGCATTTTTGATACAATGCAGTCCGAACTTTATTTCAGAGTTTCATGAGAAAAATCAGCCACCAATGGATACAGGGCGTGTTCTCCTACTTGAGCACATATTTTCTGACCCTACTTTATTTAAGTAAAATGTGCTGCATGAGTCGTTAGCTACTTATCTCATTGCTGAGACAAACTACCAGACAAGAGCAACATAAAGAATAGGTTATTTGTTTCACAGTTTGGAGGGTATACAGTTGATCATGGAAGGCAAGTCACAGTGACAGAAGCTTTTGGCATCTGCTCACATTTCTTCTGCACTAGCAAAGCAGAGAACAATTAATGCATTCACCTTCCTCTTTGCCTTTTGTTGACTATGGAGCTCTAACCCATTTAAATGGTGCTGTCCATATTTAAGGTGGGTCTTCCCACCTCAGTTAGAATAATATAGGTTATCCCTCATGGAAGACCCAGGGTTTTGTTTGCGTGGTGATTCTGAATGTCACCAAATTGATAAACAAGATTAACACTCACATTCACCCTGAATTATCTCATGCAGTGTGCAGCACTCACGAAAGCTTGTTCGACAAACACTCCTTATTTACTGCAGCTTATTTTGCAAATACTTCCATACTCAGCTTGTCCCTAAATAGGCTGGGACTGCTCCATCTGACTCTATGACACAAAATTGCTATTTAAAAATGTAGAATTAAAGTATAGACATTCATCCCATGCTTACATGTTTATTACTTTTTTGGTAGTATCTATTTATGATTCTGTGCTTTCCTGTCTGCTGTGTGATGATTTCCTAGAAAGAAACTTGTGTTTGCTGACCTCTCTTTATTCTTGTACTTAAAATTATCTACTTTACTGCTGAGATAGTAGAACCTCATTGGCTACTTCATGACTTATTGCAATTGCAAGTACTTTCTTCAGATGATGTTTTTTTTTTTTTTCTTTTTTCCCACACCTGTAGCATTTGGCAGAGCTTTACCTTGTGTCATAGTTAGGGTTTTTATTGCCAAGAAGCGACACCATGATAGTAGCAACTCTTAATAATGAAAACATTTAGGTGGAACTGGCTTGAAGTTTCAGAAGTTTGGTCTCTTACTGTCACGGTGGGAAGCATGGCATCATGGAGGCAGACATGGTGCTGAAGAAGCAGCTGAGAGATCTACATCCAGACCAGCAGGCAGCAGGAAGAGAGTGAGATATGGAGCCTGGCTTCAGCATCTGAGACCTCAAAGCCCCACCCCCTACCCTGTGACACATGTCCTCCAATAAAGTCATGCCTACTGCAACAAGGCCACCCCTTCCAGTAGTGCCATTCCCTATGGGCTTATGGGAGTGGCACCACCAAACCTTATTTACTGTCAACTTACAACAATTATTTTTTTATATATCACACTTTTGGAAAGCATGCCTCAGGGTCTGGACTGCTGGTACTGACTCCTACCCCCTTGGCTTTTCTTTTCCTCAGCTTAGTTATTTGCAGTTTATATTCTCCTATTCCTCTTTTTCCTCCTTCCCGTGTCTCTTCCTTCCTCTGGAAAGATTAATATTGCTCAAGTTTAAAGTGGGTTACATCTATTTCTTCCTACTGAAAAATGCATAATACATGGAGTGTGTGTGTGTGTGTGTGTGTGTGTGTGTGTGTGTGTATGTATGAATGTATGTATATGTAAAGAAGATGCCTGGATGAGCTATTTGAGGTAGCATATGACAACACCTGGAGATTACTGTGAATCTGGTATAAGTTTTCTTCAGTGTTTGGCATCTCTTATCTCGAAAAGTTCTTATCACAGCCTCCATTTATTTAACCCACTTCACACTTGAAAATACCTCATGTGTTTCTCACATTGACAAAGTCTTCTAGGTCATTTTGAGAGTCTGAGAGTCAGGCTAAACTGAAAAGTGTTTGGGTTTTCTTGTGAAATAAGAAATAAGGGTTTGCCAGGCGTTGGTGGCACACGCCTTTAATCCCAGCACTTGGGTGGATCTCTGTGAGTTCGAGACCAGCCTGGTCTACAAGAGCTAGTTCCAGGCCAGCCTCCAAAGCCACAGAGAAACCCTGTCTGGAAAAATCAAAAAAAAAAGGGTTCAAAATTATGACATTTTCTAACTAGGATGACTTCAAAAATTATTTTCTAATTAAGGCAGATTTGCATGCTGTCATTGCACTTTTCCTTATTGACAGATAGAAATTAATATGCATGGGGAAATATCTCAAGGATATTGCATTTCTCGTCCAGGTACACCATCCTGCATATTTAAATAAACTGTTGGGTTTTTCATTGGATCAAGATAAATAGGAAGGTCACTGGAAACATCTTTTTAAAGCTAGGACTTTCCTTCTCCCCTCAGTGTTATTTGCTTCTGTCTAGGCATTAAAATGAATTAAAATGGTTATTGCTTCACAGACATTACGGTATGTAAGGCAGTTTGCTCCAGCATCTGAATCTATTGCTTTTTGAACGCACAGTCTCCATCATTGGTCCCTGCCACAGATGGATGACCCTGAGGGGACTTTGGGGGTAGAGACAGCTATCTTCTCTGCTGCCGTACATGAACAGTTATTCAGGATGGCCACTTTACCAAAAATGTATCTTGCCTTGATATCTTAGACTGTCTGCTGGCCAGAAAGTCAACAGCAAAATATGCTACACTTGGAGAAACATATGTAGAGTTATAGGATAAGAAGAATAAACATTTTATTTTTTTGCTTCTAGTATAATCCTTTTGGTTAATTGTAGTTTATGATGCCCATGATGCTTGATATTTCATTCCAATTTCTATCCTTTTTTTCTTTTTGTAGGACTCTGTACATAGCATACTCTCCTTAATCTCCCGACACTGGACAGCTCTTTCCACCCATGCTAACACATATCACAGTGCATACTTCTTGCTTTGGAAAGATGAAACTCAGTTTTCCTCCTCTGTCTCTGAGTTACAAATCACCTTTAGGACATATTTTTGAGCAAATAACTAGGGTGAATGTAAGTATCTACTGCATAGAGTATAATATGACACAGCCAAACTATAACCCACCTACTAGTCACTGAGTGTGTGTGGCTATGGACTTTCAAAGTGTATGTAGATTTAAGTTCTATGAGTAATTTAGAGTTGGTCTTCAAGAGAGGAGCCACTCATTGCTTGTTGATTGTGTTTGAAGTGGTGATGCATTCAAAGCATTTCTGACTTGGTTTGTGTGAAGTATGTCCTTCACTACCCAATGTGGGGAAGAAGCTGAAGGTTTACAAGGCTACTGTGAAGGCCAGTGTCAAAAAGAAGCAGACACCAGGGACAGTGTAGATGAAAGAAGGAGGCAACATTGTCTTTGATAGAGTGGTCCGAGTTGTGCCATTTGTACCCTGCCTTGTCTGTAGTCCTGCCATAGCTAATGCCATAGCCACTAGCCAACTGTTGCTACTGAGCAAGTGAAGCTGGCTCTTCCAAATGGAGATACATTCCAAGAAAATAATATACAGATTTTGGACATCTTAGTATAAAAATGAGAAGATAAAGCTCCTTAATCATTTTATATTTCATGCATTTAAAGAATGATTGTTTGACTCTGTTAGGTTAGGTAAAGTATGCTATTTCACCTGAATGACTCTTTAATCTGTTACTAGAGCACATTGATTGTGTCTCACACTGTGTTTCAGTGGGACAGTGTCTCTTTAGACACATAGGTTACTTTAAACAATGAATTCCTTTTATTGTTCAAGTTAATCTGAACCATGCTTTCTGTTGTTTGCAACACCAATTTCTAATTGGTGCTTGAGATAGCACTTCTATTTAAACTTTACTTTTTCCTTTTTGTTCCTGAAAGTGTGGCACACATAAAAGTACATGTGTACATACAAGTACCATGTTGCACGTACGCGCGCGCGCGCGCGCGCACACACACACACACACACACACACACACACACACAAACACATACACTAGTGCTTTTCTGTTCCTAACCACCCATCTGAGGCACTCTGTGTATTTCACCATCCTAACTCTTTAACCTGAATAAATAAGTTCTCTGGGGATAAAAAAAAATAACATTTTAGCAGTTGATGCAGAGTCAACCCCAAGTATAGTAGAGCTACATTGTAAGCTTCAGATTGGCTGCTCCTTCTCTCCTCCCAAAATATTTATGAATTAAAAACTTTTATGAGTATATGGATTCTGGTGAATATTCTTGGTTTGTTTTGTTTTGTTCATGTGGGAATCATAAGTCTTATTTGTGCCTTGGGTTGGTGTCACCTGTCTTATTCTTTTCTTCTCTTCCCATTTGTCATCACCTAACAACCAGCACTGCAGAGTTAAAGCTATCTACCCCAAACAGATGCTTAGGTTTAAAGATGTTAGACTACGTTGTTTCCTACTATGGGAAGTGATTTGTGACTTTTATTTGACCTTGTATGCAATTTAATTTTTTAAAAGAAAGAAAATATAAAA
The DNA here is from genome assembly GCF_003668045.3 of Cricetulus griseus. Classification (NCBI taxonomy): domain Eukaryota; kingdom Metazoa; phylum Chordata; class Mammalia; order Rodentia; family Cricetidae; genus Cricetulus; species Cricetulus griseus. The sequence goes on along the minus strand of NC_048599.1, from coordinate 37,404,042 downwards.
TGATAAGCTTTAAGTCCTTCATGATCACTTTGAAGAGGGTCCTCTATTTCTTATGAAATTCATGTAGAAGAAGAAAAACTCCTCAGTACCTTTGAAATAAAATACAAACTGTTTGCCTCATCAACTCCTTCTACAAACATGAAAACAGGTAAGAGTAAGCTGAATTTTTCTCTCCAATTACCATTCTTATTTTATATAATTATTTAAGGAAACTATTAAGATATTGCCACTCTTATCTCTTTCCACAACAGTGGTAATTGAAGATTAAATTTCTAGTGTTTCATGAATTTTTACTTGCATTTTTTATCATTCTTTCAAAACAACAATCTGAATTGGAATTCTGATTTCCTCATAACCCTCAGTTGTTACTGTCACTGCTTTCTTTATGATGAATAGTACTTCTTTCTTAGGGAGGAACAGGCTGTGTAGATTTTGTTTTCCTGTTTGGGGGTAAGTGGATAAAATAACAATGGTGATGCCATTTAAAACACCAAGTGCATTGTGGCAGTGCTGTTATCCCTAGGTTGCAAGAAGAATTAGAGTAAGCTAGTCTGCAATCCAGCCACCATTAATCAGAGATGAGCAGGTGATTCTGTGGATGAAGAAGAAATTATTTAGCTAAATTAATGCTTCTCAACCTGTCACCATAAAATAGCTTTTATGAAATCTTTCTAATTCTGATAAAAGAAGCCTTTGAACTCAAATAGTTGAGTTTAACAGTACCAACCTTGGACTCAATATTAAACTCTCATTGGCTGTGTGCACCATAGTAGATTCTTCTCTGGAAAACCTCTCACCTTTGCAAATTATGAACAGCAATATCATAACAATTTAAAAATAGTTTTGAAACAATGTCATTGATTGTCTTTTCTGCAAAGCAAACCTTTTGTACAAATTGCCCTATGTAAGTAGAAAAGCTGTGTCATGAAGTGTTATCTGTTAACTGTGTTTCCCTCTCCCTGAAGCCTAGAGACCAAGCAACACACTGTAGAAATAATTGGATGCATGGACAATCCAAGCCTTCATTCATTTTTCCCAATCACCAGTCACTTACCACAGGTACTATACCCTATTTCATCAAGAAGAAAGCTTGGGGTCATCTCTGTCAGGAAGAGCGGTGGCTTGTACCCATGTGCTCTTTACAAATATTCTTTAATTTAAAAGATGATAGAAATTCATAGTAATATGAAGACAAAAAAATAGCCTGAAATAAAATATGTTAACAGCAGCATTATTTGTAATAGCCACAATCTGGAAGCAGCCTAGATTGCCCCTCAACCAAAGAATGGATAAAGAAAATGTGGTACATTTGCCTAATGGAATACTACTCAGTGCTTAAACAAGGTAGTGGTGACACACACCGTTAATCTCAGAACTTGGGAAGTGGAGGCAGGAGGATATCTGTGTCTTCCAGACCATCCTGGTCTACAAGAGCTAGTTCCAGGACAGCCTCCAAAGCCACAGAGAAACCCTTCCTCGACCCCCCGCAAAAAAGAATGACACCTTGAAATTCACAGACAAATGGTTGGAACTAAAAGAAACCATTCTGAGTGAGGTAACCCAGACACAGAAAGACAAACATGGTATGTACTCACTCATAAGTTGATATGAGTGCAAAGAATAACCAGCCTACAATCCACAACCCTAGAGAAACTAGGAAACAAGGAAGACCCCAAGAGAGATGTATATGGACCCCCATACCTAAGGGGAAAGGGACAAGACTTCCTGAATAAATTGGGAGCACGGCAGAGAGTGAAGTAGGAGAAAGAAGACAGGAGAAGGGCGGGGGGGGGGGAGGGGGAGAACATGAGGGATCAGGAAGGTCGAGTTGGGGGAAGAATAGAGGACAGCAAGGAAAGAGATACCTTGATAGAAGGAGCTTACGAGAAACCTGGCACTAGAGAAATTCCCAGGAATCCACAAGGATGACCCCAACTAAGAATCTAAGCAATAGTGGAGAGGCAACCTTAAATGCCCTTCTCCTATAATGAGATTGATGACTACCTTAAATGCCATAATAGAGCCTTCTTCGTCCAGTAGCTGAGGGAAGCAGAAGCAGAGATTCACAGCTAAGCACTGAGCCGAATTCTGGAATCTAGTTGCAGAGAGGGAGGAGTGATGAGCAAAGGGGTCAAGACCATGTTGGGAAACCCACAGAAACAGCTGTGGGAGCTCATGGACTCCAGACCAACAGCTGGGGAACCTGCATAAGACCGAACCAGGCCCCCTGAACATGGGTGTCAGTTGGGGGGCTTGGGCAGTCTATGGGGCCTCTGGCAATGTAACCAGTATTTATCCCTAGTGCATGAATGGGCTTTTTGGAGCCCATTCTCTATGGAGGGATACTATCTCAGCCTAGATACAGGAGAAATGACCTCTGTCCTACCCCAAATAATGTGACAGTCTTTAATGATCCCCCATGAGTGGCCTCACCTTCTCTGAGGAGTGGATGGGGGGGGTGGGATACCAAGATGGTGGGGGGAATGGGAGGCTAGGGGGAGAGGGAACTGGGATTAGTATGTAAAATAAGATTGTTTTAATTTAAATTTAAAAAATAATTTTTAAAATGGTTTGAAGCAAGCTTGTATGATTATAAAGAATCCCAAACTTCTGCAGCAAATAGATACAGTTCAGTGTTCCTATATTTGAGTCCTTTATGACAATTTGGACTCCTGTGAATTAACTTACAAAATTATAGGGTAATTGTTTAAAGTGGGCTCAAAGTTTAGTAATTGCTACAATCAGTCAGTAGTTTAAAAAAAAAAGATGTTGAGGAAGAATTTTCTGATTCTGACACTGTTTAGTGCTAAAACATATATGGTGCTGTTAAAAGAAGCAGGCTAGTTTTTGTTCAGTTCATGATTCCCTGTCAATTTTCTAAGTCTATTAATTTGCTGACTACACACCCTGAGGACACGGCACTCCTGCTGCTTTTGGCTTATTGCTCTATATCAGTTCTGAATATTTTTCTGTTTCCCAGCCGGAATATTTTTCACAGGAACATCGTCTTGGCAATGAGGAAGACAATTCTCATTTGGCTTTCATTCAGAAGATAATTCTTCAACCAAAAATCATTACCAAGCCTCTCACAGAGTGCTGTAGAGGGGACAATTGGTGCAAAAAATGCTTGTGAGAAGGCTATGCTTACATCATAAACAATTTGAAAGTCAACCAAATTTATTAGCAGGGTGATATGAAAAGTGTGGTGCATTAAGTGTTCTAGGAAGCTAACTGTATTTGGTATGTACTACTTTATAACAAATTATCTCCTAACTCTGTTGTTTAGATAACAATAAGCTTTTTTACTCACAGAGTCTTTAGCTAAGAGACCCTGTCTAAAGAACCTCCCTGCTAACTGCTCCAGGCTGTAGGCAAGTCACAGGAGGGTAGGTGTGTCTGGTTCCAACTTAATCATATAATCATTGACATGAGGCTTCAGCTTTTTTCCACATGGGGATTTCCTTGGGTCTACTCCCAATATGGTAACTGGATTGTTTCTAAGGTGATGGTAAGGGAGGCAGATAGAAAATAACTGATACAGACATTGCAGTGTTCTGTGAATTTTCTTCCAACTCCTGCCATCTTACTATTTTGCCATCTCACACCCAACATATGCGAGAGGAACACACAAATGCTTGATCATTCTGGACTCTAAACCTCATTGATCTGACAGTGATTTAGGGATTTAGGAGATCATTCATTAGAATACCTTACTCACGCTAGAATGTCTTTGTTCCTGTTACCTTACTAATTTTCCAGGTTAATCATTAGGTCGTTGGGTTTATTGTACACAAGCTAAGTTTGGTGTTGTTCAATAGTTAGATACAACTTTCCATAACTTTTATATAGGATAAGGTGTTGGGTTTTGAAAGATTTTCATAACTATAATGAAATACTTGGAATGGGCTGCACTGTATGGGGGAAAGTATTTATCTCACTGTATTTTTGGATACTGAAAGTCTAAACATCCTGGCACATCTTCTGAGCAAACCCCACTGGCAGCATCAAGTTGATGAATCTCTGTGAGTGTGTTTATTCTCATCTCATCTATGAATACACAAGGGTTTTTTCAGGTGGCCTCAATTCTAATGGTTTAGAGTAAGAAAACACTGCTCAACATCATAGTCAAAGGAAGCTCTCACATTCTTAGCCATTGACACATCACACTGGGGATGAACATCTTTTTTGTTTGTTTGTTTGTTTTGGTTTTTCGAGACAGGGTTTCTCTGTGGCTTTGGAGGTTGTCCTGAAACTAGCTCTTGTAGACCAGGCTGGTCTCGAACTCACAAAGATCCACCTGCCTCTGCCTCCTGAGTGCTGGGATTAAAGGCGTGTACCACCACTGCTGGCTGGGGATGAACATCTTCCATGACAGATCCTCTTTAAATCTTAGTAATTCCCTAGAACTTATAAATTAATAACAATCAAGGATGGCTTGTTTGATGGTTGTTATACAAGATGTCCCTCAGTAATCTCCACCCAGAGGGAGTCAAATTTACTTTATCTCAGGAACAACACTGGCATTAGTATGGGTGGCTAAAAAAGATATGGTAAGAAATAGCATCATTTTTAAATAAACTTTTAAAATATATTTTTGGGCACTTTAGCATCAACTGTACTTGGATTTTCTTAACAAAGATAATGGGATCAATGAAGGTACAAAGACATATATCTTAATCCTCTGTTGACAGTATCTTCTCATCTGATGGTTGGTTCTTTGGAGGGCTGTTTCCTTCAAGGAGTAGAGCATTCTTTCCACAGCATTCAGAAGACTGAAATTTGTAATGTTTTCATGACTTGGATAATTAAATGTTATTTTATGTTCTTGAGTATCTTCTCCAATTATGTCCTCTCTTCCTGCCAAACAAACACCTAGGAGCTAGTATTGTGGAGGAGGAGAGATTCTATTTTAACATTCTTGGGTAGGATCAAGCAGTTTTATTACTGTATTATAGATAGCCTATCTAGTAATTCTAGGTGTGATTGCTAATGTGCTTGGGTTATAGGTGGAAATCATAAGTAGTATAATTTGCTTTCAAAAGTAATCATTCTAAAGGAATTTTAGACTTGAATTTGATTATGAAAAGTAAATGTATACCAATGCCACAGAAACACTCGGATTTTATCCCCATGGCTAATATTATTATAGATTTACCTACATGCAGTTCTTTAAACTGCTCAGCATTTGAAAGATGGTCAATTTATATCTGGAGTTTATGAAATTATCATTTACTTTTTGATTGCCCATCTCATTGAAAAGTACTTCATCAGACACATCACAAAATAAAATCAGTACTACCATAAATAATTTATGTATATTTTTATGCCTTTTTCTTGACAGCTTGGAGAATTGGGTTTTTGCAAGACTAAAGAACACACACTCTTTTTTTCAAGCAAAATTATTTTTTCCTCTTATGTTTTGACATTCTTAAAGAGACAGGCAGCAGAAACTAAACTATGTATTTATGATTTCATAGGAAAAATAGTTAAATAAACTAGCTCATAAATGTACATAATTTACTTTGATAATTTTTAATTTTTTTGTTTTATTTTTTAACAGTTTCATACAAGCATATAATGGATTTTAGTTGTTTCATGCTTACTGTCATCTCTTATGTCCCCTCTGTCTCCTCCAGAAACCAGACCCCCTTCTTCTCAACAAGCCCCTCCTACTTTGCTGTCTTTTCTGCAAGTGTGAACAACTGAGTTCAGTTCTAGTTTCTTGCATGGGCATGCTGGATTTAGTAGAACATGAAAACTGTATTAGTGGATACACCTGTAAAGAAAGTGATACACTTTTTTTCATAAACTGAGGTAATGAGAGCATGGCAGGTGTCTCATGGGCTTCTCCGGATAGCCACAATTATAGGCCTGTTAGTGTATAGATGCAGCAACCCGGAGAAGGGTAGGGACCTTATCAATCCCTCTGACTTGAAACAGTTAAGAGTTTTTTTTTTAAACACTCTGTAGAAGTAGATCTTCATGAGACCCCCCTCTGACAATATTTCATAGGTCTTGTATAAATAATCAGATCTGGTGAGGTTGTAAGTGAAATGGTGAGGACATGCTTAGAAAACAGCATTCTACAGTACTCCTCCCCTTCCGCAGGCTCTTACTAAGCATTTTTTCTTTACCTCTTCAGTGATATTACATCACTTTCCCCCTTTTTTTCTTTAGGGCTGAGGATCAAATAGTCAAACCAGTATTCTGACGAGTTCTATGCTGTAGCATTAACTGCTACCTATTATAAAAAATAGCTTCTCTAACAAAAGCAGAAATATCATTAATTCACGGGCATCAAAATAATTATTTAGGTAATTTGACAGGTGTTTCATGTTCATTTAGCAAAACAGCACCATTAGCTTTCTCACTAAGGCCTATGACCGCTCTAACCATAATCTGTTGACCAGATATACAGTAACAGACATGAATTTCTTCCTGCTGAACAGACATCAGACCCAACCAGAAAGCAGTTAGTTACTCCAATAATACTCATGTCACTGTTTCACCAATAGACATGTCTTGCTTAGAAAGTTAGTAGTTTAGCAGATAGGGTCCACAGAAGGATAAAAGTGTTGATTGTTCTTTCCTAGCAGCCTGTACAGCACATTCCAGCATTATGAAAACTATCCAGCAGGGAAGATGCTTCCACATACATTCCAGATTGATTTTTCTTTGCCTTGCAAACAACGTCTGTGTTGTCTTCAGCAATAGGCCTTTCCATCTAATTCTGATGGGCCACCAACAGCAATGACAATGGTCTGTATTATTTGGGGAGATTTAGGGACCCTGTTGATCAAGAATTCATAGGAATATGGACAATGAGATTTTAATGTAATAATCTATGCTTATTGATCATGCATTTACATCTGCTCAAACATTTTTCTTCAAATTTCCCTTTGTAATTAGTTTATGAAGTATCAGACTTCCTTATATCCTCATACATCCTTAGTTTTGTTTGATGCTATTAGCCCCTACATCCTTTCCCACAACCTTCCTGTTTCCACACTCCCAACTTTTCCTACTTAAAGCTATTCATCTACAACCTTCTATTTTCTACTTTTGGATCATGTGTGTTTTACAATCCTGATTAAAGGCCCTTTGCCCTGCTGTGTGGCTCTTTCCAGATTGTTGGTCTCTACACCATACATACATATACATATACATACCTGTGACTTAGAATTGAGAGTCTGCTTATGAAAGAAAGCATATGGTGTTCATCTCTTTGAGCCTATGCTACCATATAGAACCTTTCCTACCATAACTGACATAACAGTTGCTATATCCAACAATTTTCCTGTACATTTCACACTTTAGTTTTTCATGATATCTGACTAAAATTACACTATGTATGTACAAGATTTTGATTTCTATATCTCTGTTGATGACCACCTAGGCAGATTCCATGTCCTAGACATTATAAACAGAGCAGAAATCAACATGGTTGTACTATAATCCATGTGTAGGAGGTGAGTCCTTTGGGCATATATCCAGGAATTGTATAGCTAGATAATGTGGTAGTTTTAGTTTTATCTTTTTGGGAAACCTCTAAGATGATTTCTATAGTGGCTGGGCCAGGCTATATACACCAAAACAGAGGTAAATGTCTCTTTTTCCCTACACCCTCACCAGCATCTGTTGTCATTTGGTTTCTTGATGACACAGCCATTCTGACTATGGTAAGGTGTGAAAACTTTTTTTTGTTTTTGACAAATAGCTCTCCTTCCTTTTTACTCCATTCCACTCTTTTTCTTTTCTTTTTTTTCCAACTTTTTTTATTTGAATTAGGAACAGGATTGTTTAACATGACAATCCCATTTCACTTCTCCCACCCGTCCTCCCCTCCCCACCCCCGCACCCCCACTAAAACCTTATCTGTCACATATCTTCTCTGGATGGTGAGGCCTTCCATAGGGTGTCATCAGAGTTTTACGTTTCCTTTGGGGTAGGGCCTAGGTCCACCCCTGTGTGTCTTGGCTCAGGGAGTATTCCTCTAGATGGACTGGGCTCCCAAAGTCCACACCTATGCTAGGGATAAATACTGGGCTTCTACAGGAGTTCCTATAGATTTCCAAGGTTTCCTCACAGAAACCCATGTTCCTTGGGTCTGGATCAGCCCCATGCTGGTATTCCAGCTATCTGCATCTGGGTTCCAGTTCAGATCAGTGATTAGTTATGGATGTCTGCTTCTACTTCCACCAGTGGCTGGATGAGGGCATATAAGTCTGTCATCAATCTCATAATCAGGGGAGGGCATTTGAGGTAGCCTCTCTTCCATTGCTGAGATAGTTAGCTGGTGTCATCTTTGTAGATCTCCAGACATTTCCCTAGTGCCTGATTTCTCTGTAAACCAAAAGTGTCTCCCTCTATTATGATATCTCCATTCTTGTTATTGTGTATTCTTCCCCTGACTCAACTTTTCTGCTCCCTCATGTCCTCGGTATCCCTCTTCCTCTCTCCTTCTCATTCTCCTAGCTCCCTCCCCACTCTTCCTGTTCTCCCAATTTGCCCAGCAGATCTTGAGCCTCTCCCCTTCTCCAGGGAACCATGTATGTCTCTCTTAGGGACCTCCATGTTTATTAGCTTCATTGGCAGTGTGGATTGTAGGCTGGTTATCCTTACTCTATGTCTAAAATCCGCATATGAGTGAGTACATACCATGTTTGTCTTTTTGCAATTGGGTTACCTCACTCAGAATGGTTTCTTCTAGATCCCTCCATTTTCCTGCAAATTTCAAGATTCCATTGTTTTTTTCCGCCGAGTAGTACTCCATTGTGTAAATGTACCATATTTTCTCTATCCATTCTTCCGTTGAGAGGCATCTAGGCTGCTTCCAATTTCTGCCTACTACAAATAGTGCTGCTATGAACATCGTCTTTGTTGTATGAATGTGCTTCTTTTGGGTATATGCCTAAGAGTGGAATTGCTGGATCTTGTGGTAGACTCATTTCCATTTTCTTGAGGAGTCACCATACTGATTTCCAAAGTGGCTGTACAAGTTGGCACTCCCACCAATAGTGGAGGAGTGTTCCCCTTTCTCCACATCCTCTCCAACATGAGCTGTCATTGGTGTTTTTGATTTTAGCCAATCTGATAGGAGTAAGATGGTATCTCAGAGTTGTTTTGATTTGCATTTCCCTGATGGCTAAGGATGTTGAACACTTTCTTATGTGTCTTTCAGCCATTTTAGATTCCTCTATTGAGAATTGTCTGTTTAGTTCTTTACCCCACTTTTTAATTGGGTTGTTTGGTGTTTTGGAGACTAGCTTCTTGAGTTCTTTGTATATTTTGGAGATTAGCCCTCTGTCAGATGTGGGGTTGGTGAATATATTTTTCCAGTCTGTGGGCTGTCATTTTGTCTTGCTGACTGTCTCCTTTGCCTTACAGAAGCTTCTCAGATTCAGGAGGTCCCATTTATCAATTGTTGACCTCAGTGTCTGTGCTACTGGTGTAATGTTCAGGAAGCGGTCTCCTGTACCAATTAATTCAAGGGTATTTCCCACTTTGTCTTCTAATAGGTTCAGTGTAGCTGGATTTATGTTGAGATCTTTGATCCATTTTGACTTAAGTTTTGTGCAAGGCGATAGGCTTGGGTCTAACTGCAGTCTTCTACATGTCTGCAACCAGTTATGCCAGCACCATTTGTTGAAGATGTCCTCTTTGTTCCATCATAAATTTGGATTGTTTGTCAAAAATCAGATGTTCATAGGTGTGTGGGGTAATATCAGGGTTTTCAATTCTATTCCATTGGTCTACCAGTCTATTTTTGTGCCAATACCAAGCTGTTTTCAGGACTATAGCTCTGTAATAGAGCTTGAAGTCAGGGATGGTGATGCCTCCAGAAGTTCCTTTATTGTATAGGGATGTTTTGGCTATCCTGGGTCTTTTGTTTCTCCATATAAAGTTGAGAATTGTTCTTTCAAGGTCTGTGAAGAATTGTGTTGGGATTTTGATGGGGATTGCATTGAATCTGTAGATTGCTTTTGGCAAGATTGCCATTTTTACTATGTTGATCCTACCTATCCAAGAGCATGGGAGATCTTTCCATTTTCTGGTATCTTCTTTAATTTCTTTCTTTAGAGACTCAAAATTCTTATGGTACAGGTCTTTCACATTTTTGGTTAGTGTTACCCCAAGGTATTTTATGTTGTTTGTGGCAATTGTAAAGGGTGATGTTTCTCTGATTTCTTTCTCCACCAATGTATCATAGGTGTATAGTAGGGCTACAGATTTTTTTGAGTTAATCTTGTATCCTGCCACTTTGCTGAAGGTGTTTATCAGCTGTATGAGTTCCCTGGTAGAGTTTTTCGGGTCACTAAAGTAGACTATCATATCGTCTGCAAATAGTGAGAGTTTGACTTCTTCCATTCCGATTTGTATTCCCTTGATCTCATCTTGTTGTCATTGCTCTAGCTAGGACTTCAAGGATAATATTGAAGAGGTATGGAGAGAGTGGACAGCCTTGTCTTGTCCCCGATTTTAGAGGAATTGGATTGAGTTTCTCTCCATTTAATTTGATGTTGGCTGTTGGCTTGCTGTATATTGCTTTTATTATGTTGAGGTATGTTCCTGTTATCTCTGATTCCTCCAAGACCTTTATCATGAAGGGGTGTTGGATTTTGTCAAAGGCTTTTTCAGCATCTAGTGAGATGATCATGTGTGTTTTTTTTTTCTCAGTCTGTTTATATGGTGGATTACATTGGATTACATTGATGGATTTTTGTATGTTGAACCATCCTTGCATCCCTGGGATGAAGCCTACTTGATCATGGTGGATGATTTCTCTGATGTGATCTTGTATTCGATTTGCTAGGATTTTATTGAGAAATTTTGCATCAATGTTCATGAGGGATATTGGTCTGTAGTTCTCTTTCTTAATTGTGTCTTTGTGTTGCTTGGGTATCAAGGTTATTGTAGCCTCGTAAAAAAGAATTTGGCAATGTCCCTTCTGCTTCTATTTTGTGGAACAATTTGAGGAGTATTGGTATTAGCACTTCTTTAAATTTCTGGTAGAATTCTGCAGTGAATTCATCTGGCCCCGGGCTTTTGTTGGTTGGGAGACTTTTGATGACTGTTTCTATTTCCTTAGAGGTTATAGGTCTGTTTAAGTTGCTTATCTGTTCTTGATTCAATTTAGGTAAATGATAACTGCCCAGAAAATTGTCCATTTCCTTTAAATTTTCCAGTTTTGTCGAGTACAGGTTTTCAAAGTACGACCTGAAGATTCTCTGGATTTCCTCAGTGTCTGTTGTTATGTCCCCCTTTTCATTTCTGATTTTGTTAATTTGCATGTTCTCTCTCTGCCTTTTGGTTAATTTGGATTGTTAATTTGGTTAATTGGTTTGTCTATCTTGTTGATTTTCTCAAAGAACCAACTCTTTGTTATATTGATTCTTTGAATTGTTTTCTTTGTTTCAACTTTATTGATTTCTGCCATCAGTTTGATTATTTCCTGGCATCTGCTCCTCTGTGGTGAATTTGCTTCCATTTTTTCTAGAGCTTTCAGCTGTGATGTCAGATCTCTGGTGTGGCTATTCTTTAGTTTCTTCATGTGAGCACTTAGAGCTATGAACTTTCCTCTTAGTACTGCTTTCAAAGTGTCCCATAAGTTTGGGTATGTTGTGTCAACATTTTCATTGAATTCTAGGAAGTCTTTAATTTCTTTCTTTATTTCTTCCTTGACCCAGGAATGTTGAAAATGCATGTTCAATTTCCATGAGTTGGTAGGGCTTTTGCACTTTGATTTGTTTTTTATTTCTATCTTTAAAGCATGGTGGTCTGATAAGACACAGGGGATTATTCCAATTTTTTTGTACCTGTTGAGGTTTGCTATGTTGCCAAGAATGTGGTTGATTTTTGAGAAGGTTCCATGTGATGCTGAAAAGAAGGTATATTCTTTTGTGTTTGGATAGAAAGTTCTATAAATGTCTGTTAATCCCAACTGGTTCATAACTTCTGTTAGTTCTTTGTCTCTTTGTTAAGTTTCTGTCTGGTGGTCCTGTCTAGGGTTGAGAGTGGGGTGTTGAAGTCTCCCACTATAACTGTGTGAGGCCTTATTTGTGATTTGAGTTTTAATAATGTTTCTTTTACAAATGTTGGTGCCTTTGTATTTGGGGCATAGATGTTTAGAATTGAGACTTCTTCCTGATGGATTTTTCCTGTGATGAATATGAAATGACCTTCTTCATCTCTTTTGATTGATTTTAATTTGAAGTCTGTCTTGTTAGATACAAGGATAGCTACCCCAGCCCGTTTATTGGGTCCATTTGATTGGAGTATCTTATCCCAACCACTTACTCTGAGGTAATGTCTGTCTTTGAATTCAAGGTGTGTTTCTTGTATGCAGCAGAAGGATGGATTCTGTCTTCATATCCAATCTGTTAGCCTGTGTCTTTTTATAGGCGAGTTAAGACCATTAATATTGAAGGAAATCAAGTTCCATTCAGTGTTTATTCTTGTTTGTTTTTGGTTTGTTGTTGGTACTGGTATTGTATGTGGATTTACCCTGCCTTTTATTTTGTGTTTTTGTAGAGTGGGATTATCTCTACAAAAGTGTAGTTAATTTCCTTAGGTTGGAGTTTTCCTTCCAGTACTTTCTATAGGGCTGGATTAGTGGTTACATATTGTTTAAATCTGGTTGTGTCGTGGAATATCTTGTTTTCTCCATTTATAGAATTGAAAGCTTTGCTGGGTATAGTAATCTGGGCTGGCATCCATGTTCTCTCAGAGTTGGTAGAATATCTATCCAGGTCCTTCTAGCTTTCAGAGTTTCCATGGAGAAGTCTGGTGTAATTCTGATAGGTTTGCCTTTATATGTTACTTGGCCTTTTTCCCTTGCTGCTCTTAATATTTTTTCTTTATTCTGTACATTTTGTGTTTTAATTATTATGTGACGTGGGGACTTTCTTTTGTGTTCCACTCTATTTGGCATTCTGTAGGCTTCTTGTACTTTCATTGGCACGTCTTTCTTTAGGTTGGGAAAGTTTTCTTCTATGATTTTGTTGAATATCTTTTCTGCACCTTTGCATTGGGTTTCTTCTCCTTCTATACCTATTATTCTTAGGTTTGGTCTTTTCACAGTGTCCCAAATTTCCTGAATATTTTGTGTTATGGATTTGTTAGACCAGATTTTCTTTGACGAGTTTATTTTCTCTAGTTTGTCTTCATCATCTGACATTCTGTCTTCCATCTCTTGTATTCTATTGGTTATGCTTGCATTTGTGGTTTCTGATTATTTACTAAGCTTTTCCACTTCCAGAATTTCCTCAGTTTGTGTTTTCTTTATTGTCTCTAATTCAGTTTTCAGGTCCTGAACTGTTTCCTTCAGCTGTTTAATTGTATTTTCTTGGCTTTTTTGGCTTTCCTTGATTTCTTGCATCTTTTGGTTTGTCTTTTCTTCCATTTCTCTGAAGGATTTTTCGATTTCCTCTTTTAGGTTCTCTATCATCTCCACGAAGTTGTTTTTAAGGTTGCTCTCTTCTGCTTCTTCTGTGTTGGGATGTTCATGTCTTGCTGGTGTAGAGTCCCTAGACTCTGGTGGTGTCATATTGGTTTTCCTGTTGTTGGGTGTGTTCTTATATTGTCTTCTTCCCATCTCTTGTTCCAGGGGGTACAGTTGGTGTCACTTCCTTTCCTGGTGTGTATGGGTGCAGTGTTCTCTTCAGGTGTGTGCAATAGACTTTGATACTCTGATGGGTTTCAAGTTGGGTGCAGGCAGGTCTGAGGCACTTGCTCTCCAGGTGGGTGAGAGCAGCACTAGCCCAGAGATGTCAGCAGACTCTGGGTTGTTTGGTCCTCAGGGGTCTAGTCATCCTGTGGAAGATCCCTGGGCAGGGTTTGCCTGGATGAGCAGGTGGAAGTTGGGCCCAAGTTAGGGGCTGAATCAGCTCACCTCTGCACTCTCTGCACACTATGGGGGCCAGAATAGCCCAGCGGGCTCAGCAGAGACAGGATCCCATGGACCTGAAAACTATTTTTTAAGCTAAAATATATATTGAACATATCCGTTGAAGGAAATAGAAACACGTAAAGGGACATATATCTTAGTAATATGCTTATAGTTTTTATAAATACTCAGTTATAAGGATGGTTTCATATAATTCCAACATCTTGTTAGCTGATCAGTCATGAAATTAAAGCACAGTCTGGAATTACATAGGAAGATATTTGTCAAGATAAAGAAATAAACAAAAGGAAAGAGAGGATAGAGGGGAAATTAAAGAGATACCTAATTTTTTCCTGGGTTCTCTTGGAGAGTACTACTTCTTCCTAAGGAATTAGTTTTGAATTTCATAATCATTAACTAGTGGGAAGACCAGACATTTCTTACTCACTCCAATAACATGCTTGGGTTTGCATAACAGGCCAACATAACACAAGGAGAGAGATTCTTGAAAATTGTATTCTACTTTTCTGTTTCTAGTCTAATTTACCAAATGATGAATTTCTAAAATAAATGTGCCAAAAAACTTAATTGCTAAATAAATATATAGATTTTTTATGTGACAGTTATTTAAAACCAAGTTCAGATATCTCATCATGGATGATTTTATGGAGAATGAATCCTGGAGCAGACTTACCTGGGCGTCAGTCCTGTGCCCACACTGTAACTGGGGATTGTGTTCTGTTCTTTGTTTGATAACTTTTAATTCACAGAAAACAGCCTCTTGGTATTTGGAAGCAAGAATAGGCTGGTGAAGCAGGCTCTGAATTTCAGTGACTTTTTGTCTTTACTTCCTTAAAAATAAGGGAATTGATTGCATTTTTCTGGGTACCTAGGATACAGCATGTTCTGGTTAGCTTTTGTCAAGTTGACACAAACTGGTGCCACCTGGGACAAGGGAACTTCAACTGAGGAGTTCTCTTCACCAGATTGGCCTGTGTGCATATTTGTGGGACATTTTCTTGATTAATGATTGATGTAGGGGGGCACAACTCATTGTGGGTGGTGCAACCCCTGGGCAGATGGTCCTAACTTTTGTATGAAAGCAGGCTGAGTGCACCTTTAAGAGCAAGCCACTAAGCACACTCCTCCATGGCCTCTGATGCAGTTCCTGCCAGCAAGGTCCTGCTTTATAGTTCAATCCCTGGCTTGCCTTGATGATTGGCTGTAACCTGTAAGGTGGAATAAAGCCTCTCCTGTCCAAGGTGCCCAGTGATTATAAAAGCACCTGGAAGCAATATAGACTACAGCATGGTACCCAGGGAGACAGAGTTTCTAGAGTTAAATATGGTAATGTGAACAGAAGCAGAAAGCACTAAGGGGCAGATGTTCTCAGGACAGCCACATCATTCTGCTTCACCCCCATATTGCTTAAAGGTTAAAAGAGAGAACTGAGTAGTAAGAGTTGTCCTTTGACCTCTACATATGTGCTATGGCACACATGCCCATATACATCATATGTTCTCTCTCTCTCTCTCTCTCTCTCTCTCTCTCTCTCTCTCTCTCACACACACACACACACACACACACACACACACACACCCACACACACAACATAAATACAATTTTAAAAGTAGTAAAACAATCAGGATCCATATTTCAAAACAGACTTCTAAAAGTCAGTGCAAGTGTATTATTAGTAAATTAATAGTCTTGAATAAGAGCTTCTGACTTGAAAGAGCCCCAGCCAAATTACATGGACTATAATAAATTAAGACTCAGGATACTTCTTCCATCCATCCACCCACAGGGCTGAAACTCCTGACCACTAATGAAAAAGGAACATTAGTGTTCAGCAAAGGAATCAGACTGGGGTTCCAGAGTATGCACTGCAGGCTTCAAAGATGTCTTTATTACTGCTCTCCACATGAGAGAAAGAAGGGAGATACAGTCAAAGTAGTGAGAGTTCTGGGGACTGAAGAGACACAAAAGAGCAAAAAAGAGACTGGATCTAGGTGTGTGGGTAACATGTCTTTAATTCTTACACTGGGGAGGCAGAGGCACAGAGATCTCCATGATTTCCAACCTAGCCTGTTCTACATAGAGAATTTTAGACCATCCAGGGCTTCATAGTAATTTCTGATACTCTGTGTCAGAAAGAGAGAAGGACACACATACAGAGAGGGGGAAAGGAGGGGGGACAAACTAGCAATTTTTAGAAGAGTTGCAGTAATCTCTCAAGGTTTTGCTGTGTTTTTTTGTTGTTGTTTTATTTTGTTTTCGTTTTGTTTAGTTTTTTTCGAGCTCTATGTAGCCTTGGCTGCCCTTTAACTCACTCAGTAGACCAGATACCAGACTGACCTTGAACTCACAGAGATCTGTCTGCCTCTGCCTCCTGAGTGCTGGGATTAAAGGTGTGCAACACCACCCTCAGGGCCATCTCTCAAGTTTTGAAACTCTCTTCCTTGGTGTTTCTGTAGACATGACAGTAGAGAATTTAAAACAGAAGAATGGCCAGAACTGCTGTTGGCAGATGTGGTTCCATGCACCTAAAATTACCATTTTGAGGGTGCTTAGGCAGGAAGATGGCAAGTGTGAGGCCAAGAAGGAAAGGAAGAAAGAAAGAGATGGGGAAAGAGGGAAAGAGAGAGGGAGGGAGGGAGGGAAAAGAAGAGAGGGAAGTAGGGAGGGAGGGAAGAAGGACACAGGATCCAATCAAAACCTTCCAATCAACTGAATAAACAACAACCACAGCAAACCCCACCTCAGTTACAGTTATCTTCAGAAAGAAACAAGGTTTTAGTTATGAAAGCATAGAAGTTTATCAAAGAGTTGGAGAAAAGATTAGAAATGTCTCTGACTTGAGGCATTTTATGATTTGGGAATATTTGCATATACATAATGAGAAATATTGACAATGGGACCCACGATAAAAAAAAAAAGGAGATTCATTCATTCATTCATTCATGTTTTGGTTAACACACACACACACACACACACACACACACACACACACACACACACACACACATTCCCCATAAACTCTTACATTTGTAGCACTTTGAATTTAGGATACTTGGGTGAGGCATGCTTAAGCTCTAATGGAAGCGCTGGATGCTGTATCTGTTTCCATAATTCCTTACCTCCAAGGAAGAAGGAAAGATGGCTGCAGAGAAGATGAAGCTAATTTGTCTCAGGAACTTGTTGAGGTTCAGCTCCTAGGCTGAAGAAAGGAAGCTGCAAGGTGCCATGACATTACATTGATTCCCAATAAAGCAGGGCAGACCTTGGAATAAGATAATTAGCCAGACTGGAGAGCAGACAGTAAAGCCCCCAAATACTAACCAAGACACCACCCCTAAAGCTGCACAAGACTGAGAGCTCCTTGTCGTTTAGCCTCAAGTGTAAGCTGATAAACTGTATATGTGCTAAATAAATCTCAACATACTAAAGAGTTTTTATGCAGTTTTATTATGAGAAAAAATTCAAGATCCACTGGCCCAAGTTCATCATTGATGAAGTGGGTCTATTAGCATGAGGAATAAGGTAAATGTGTAGGCATAAACAAGAAACAAAATGTGTAAAAACAGACACACCATTTCAGAAAAAAAAAGTGAATGAAATGAGTATCACTAAAGCACACCTTTGTCACATAATTAAGTTTCAAGTAAGTATGCTTTTTTTTCAGGATTTAGTGAGAAAAACATTCATACATCATGCCACAAACTCCAGCAAAAATGAACCACTAAATGCTCATAACATTGATTTAAAATAGGAATTTGTGATGTAAATGGTGGGACCAGCATTAATGCCATTAAATATTAAAGGAAATAAACAATCATGGTTCTGAAGATTATAGAATACTGAGAGTTTAAATACGAAATTATTATTGAGTAGTGGGATGTTAATTCCCCAACTCTCTCATTAGAAATTAAGTTATCAGCTTATGTAGAATGGGATGACTGAAATCAAACTACTAAGCTTTCAGATCACAATAGAAGAAAGCATCCCTATATTGTATAACACATTCAACAACCACAATGGCAAAAAATAAAAAGCAAAATAATGGTCCATTGGGGGAGTGCAGGCCAAAAGAAGCATTATGTTGAGACAATATGAGATCATTACATTTGTTATATCAATGAGTACAAATTAAAATGTACGTGTGTGTGTGTGTGTGTGTGTGTGTGTGTGTGTGTGTGTGTGTGTGTGTGTGTGTAACAAGATAAATAAAAGACCCAGAGACAGATAATGGGGTTCGAGTTTCAAGCTGATGATCAGAAAAGCAAAGTAGCTGGTCACTAACTCTTACTCCACCTCAGAATGAAAGGCGATACAGGCTCAAGTAAATCTCAGACTGTGACCTCTCTTCAGTGTAGCTGGAGAATCCTGAGACTTAAATGTCTTCCTATCCTCAATGTGCCTGGAGAATGAATGCCTGATACTGACTACTGAAGACCCTGCCTCCTATCTTTTATACCCCTCTAGTGCTGGGATTAAAAGCATGTGATCCCAGGTGCTGAGGCAGTATTTGTATGAGCTGTTTCTCTTTAGGACTAGATCAATCTTGAATAGATCTGGCCTTAGACTCATAGAGATACATCAGTCTCTTAATCCTGAGTCCTAGGATTAAAGGTGTGTACTACCACCTCCTAACTTCTGGATGCTGAGATTTAAGGTGTGTATCACCACTGCCTGATCTTTATAGCTTGAGGCTGACCTTCTGAATCCTCATTCAGGGGCTTAATAAATTATAAATAATATATTACCACATAAATGCATGTATAAGATATATGAGAGAAACTGGGCATGACATTGCATACCTTTGATACCAGGACTTGGGGACAGCAGCATCCACATCTCTTTGATTTCAAGGCTATCCTGGTCTACAAAGCCAGTTCCTGTGAGAGATAAATAAAAAATAAAAGCTAAAATAAAAATGATAGGGCCTAGAGCAGTGCCTTAGCAATTAAGAACACTGACTGTTCTTTCAGAGTATCTGGGTTTGCTTCCCAGCACTCACAGAGGGTATCCAGTACCCTGTTCTGAACTCCAGAGGTACAAGCTTCTAACATGTTAATAGCCAGGCATGCAGGCAAAACACCCCCACTCATAAAATAATTAAATAACACAAAGGAATAAAAGAGTCATGTATAGTTCTATATGAAGAAGTCCCACATGGTGTATACAATACATAATTCTACAAGGTTACTGATAGCTTAAAGTGAAAGAATGGAAAATTATGCAACAAGTAGATAACTGTGGTGTTTGAACAAGAATGTCTCCTATAGGTGCATATTTAGAATGCTTGATCCCCAGCTGGAAGAACTGTTTGGGATGGATTGGGAGTAGTAGGCTTGTTGGAGGACATGTGTCACTGGGAGTTGCTTCCAAAGTCCATGGCATTCCTAGTTATTTTTTTCTTTTTGCCTTGTGCCTGTGGGTCAAGTGTCAGTTCTCAGCTACTGTAAGACAAGAACATGAAGAGAGAAATTGATGAAGACAACAGAAAATCGAAAGATTTCCCATGATCTTGGATACATAGGATTACCATAGTAAAAGTGGCAATCTTACAAAGCAATCTATAGATTCAATGCAATACCCAGCAAAATTTTTCATAGACCTCGAAAGGACAATGCTCAACTTCATATGGAAAAACAAAAAACCCAGGATAGCCCAAACAATCTTGTGCAATAAAGGAACTTCTGGAGGCATCACCATACCTGACTTTGAACTCTATTATAGAGCTATACTAACGAAAACAGTTTGATGTTGGCATAAAAATGGACAGGACATTTTGACCAATGGAATCAAATCAAAGATTCAGATATCAATCTACACACCTATGAACACCTGATTCTTGACAAATAAGCTAAAATTATAAAATGGAAAAAAGAAAATGTCTTCAACAAATAGTGCTGGCATAACTGGATGCTGACATGTAGAAGAATGCAAATTAATCCTTATCTATCACCATGCATAAAATGCAAATCCAAAATGATCAAAGACCTTAACATAAATACTTTCTTTTATAAGTTGTTCTGGTCATGGTATTTTATACTGTTACAGAAAAATAACTAAGCAGATATTAACAAAATTAAAACTGAAATTTGTAATATTAATTTCAGACTAAACTCAAAATAAAAATGATTGGGGTGAATATTTCTAACATATGGTAAAGGTTGTAATTTAAAAAGTGAAATATGCTTTTACAAATCTTTAAGGCAAACAGCCTATCAAAATGAAAACCTGTACAATTGAAGCTTTCTGCACGGAGCATAATGTTTGGCATTTATAAAGGAAAGAGGACATACCATGCAGCATAGCAAAAGTCAGAAACAAAAGCTTAAAATGATATAAGATAAAACAAGATTGAAGAATAGATTAGAAAAATATCAACAGAAGACAAACTAAGATGATTCCTTACTACTTAAGTATCCAATAGATGGAAACCAACTAAGTAGAAGTGAAATATATGAACAATGAATTTATAAAGAAAAATAAATGAGGACTGGGTATGATGGCATGTACTAGTAATTACAGCCCTCAAGGTGTTGGGATTGGAGGATTGCTGCCAATTCAAGGCCAGCCTGGGTTGTATAGGTAATATCTGGCCAGACCAAGCTGCAGAGAAAGACTGGAAAGAAAGAAGAAAGAAGGGTGAGAGGGAAAGAGTGGTGGAAGGAGAGAAGGGGGAGTGGAGAGAAACAGTATTACACACAAAGTAATTGCTTAATCTCATTCAGAAGGAAAGCTAAGAAGTCACACATGCACGTAAACACACACACACACACACACACACATACACACATATGCACATGCATACACATGCACAAACACCTCATAAAACTTGTTATTTTATGAATAAAGACATATCTTCTACACAAATGATAAAGGCTGTATAGTCAGTCTCCTTGTCTTCAGAGACTTACAGATGTTCACCAGCAGTTTAAGCATGGATCCTCTTTGACCATAATATCATAGACAGAAATCACCCATTGCTCATATTTGCAGAAGTTAATCCACTTACTTGCAAAAATATTTATTATACATTTATTTATGTGCCCCACCACAGATGCAACTATAAGCCATTGATTGGTTGGTTAGTCTGGGACAGCCAACAACACATGATGCGAGGAAAAATGTAATATGCTGTTTTTCTGGCCCAGCTAGGTCCTGCCACTCTTCTCTGCCCCAATGATGCACACAGACACTATTGGCTGCTGGCTATGGCTTCTTATTGTCTAGCTCTGTATAAATTATTAACCCATTTCTAATAATCTAAGTATTTCCATGTGGTCTTCTCTTACTGGAGAAAGGGTTCGGACCTATTACTCCTGTCATGTCCTACATGGTGACTGCTCCTAAACATCTCCATAGAGAAGAGAAGAGAGAAGAAAGCAATTTCCTGTTTGTCCCTGCTTATATAGTGATTCTGCCCAGCTAAATCACTTCCTGCCTGTCTGTACAGACCTCCAGACCTCTATGGTTAGCTAGTGACAGTTTCTGCCCAGCTATGTGACTTCATGTGCTCACATGACAACTCCTCTCTGCCCACATTTCCCAGAATCCTCCTTATATTCTAGTCCCACCTAGCTTGCCGCCCTATTGGCCAACAGTGCTTTATTCATCAACCAGTAAGACAAATATATACAAAGAAGAACATTCCTCTTCAGACAACTTCCAAAAACTGGTTCTTTCCTTCTACCTTTTTAGTCCTGGGTATCAAACTTAGGTTATTGGATTTTGACAACCAATCCATTCCACCAGCTCCTGAGAGCCCCTTACAAGTAACCAGTTTAGTAGGAAGGGAAATGGCTCAAGTTTGAGTATAATCTTAAAGGTAAAATAAAAATGTGCATTTTGATGTATATTTGAAACACAAAGATGAAATGTCAGGAAATGCTATAGAATGGGTGAGTGGGGGCACTTTCCCCTTCATTTTATGCCCTCTGTATTTGTCAAATAATTGAAATAACATTCATCAGCTAAGGTTTTCTAAGCAAGAGTAGTTTGTTGTTTTCTTTTCTAAGTATATTAAATATCAGAATTAATGTTGAAAATGTAATCCATGAGTAGAATGTTTGTGCCAGAATTCACTAGAGCCCATATCCTTATGTTTGGGTGTGAGAAGAAAATGTAGAAATGCTCTCAGCTTCAATATTTCTAAGAGTTGTTGAATATGCAAATTTACTATTAATGCACATAAGACTACTGAGTTCAAGCTGATCCTTTTAAGTGTCTCTTCTACTCCCACAAGAGTCAAAATAGTTTCAATATATTTTGTTTTATAAATATTTAACTTACGTTTGCTGAGGTTGAGAAAGGCAATATTCCACAAGGGTCCATTTTCCAAATGTAAGGCATGAATGATTTTCTACTAGTTACAGTATTTATGAAATACTGAGAATTTAATGCATGTGAAACGCTTGGTAATGGACTATTACAGGCCAAAGCTATTCTTCTTCAGGCCTCTAGGGTAAAATTCAAAGAGTAGAAGCCAGAGCAAATGGATATTCTGAGTTGCCTGTGCTATAGAAACCTTAATCTTTACAAGGGTGTTATTTGCTCAGATCAGACTAAAAGATTTTCTTTTTGAAGAAATCATTCATTTTCTCTCAAATAATTCTGGCTTCAAGAGAAATCCTTCCAGATCCCATCTTCTACTGTTACTTCATGTAGCGTAGTGGGGAATTGCTGTCAGCTTGGCTTCCCTCTGTTTATTTTATTTTATGTCTAATGTGCTATTGGAGTTGTAGTTACTTGACATAATTTGCATAAATCATTTTCACTGATTAAAAATGATTGTCGTGGGATTTATGAATGAATTGGCATGAGTCATTCAGACCTTAATATAGAAGAACTTTGTCCTTTTTCAACCACAGTGAAAACTCAGTTACCTAGGTTCCTTTCAGTTGTTTGTTTATTTGCATCACCTCAAGTCCTAATGATTACTCACTCCCATGACTTTAAGCAGGGAAGTGTTTTATGTATGGCTTTAAGCTTAGCCCAATCATCAAAGGAACTGGCAGTTGTCCCATCTGTATTTGAGATGTCCTCTCAAGCTTGACAGGGTTCTAGTTACTCCACTAGTGTCTACGAGGAGAAGGTAGAATGCCTTTGCCAGTTGGGAATTGGGCAGGCTGGAGCTTAATATTCATTTGGCCCCTCTGAATTTCATCGGCTCATCCAAGCTTAGAAAAGTGAAATAAAAAAATAAGCCTGTGTTCTTGCTCTTGCAGAAGCAATTGCAGGTTTTATGAGGAAAACAATGAACATGTCACCCTGGATTTGGCAGCAGGAAAGAGAGGGGAGTATATAAATTGTCTTTTGGGTGCCAACTGTTATGCAGCAGAATTGTTTATATTAGTAAAATCCTTGGTTGTAAGTTATGTAAATTGTATTTTTTTCCTCGACAATGTTTTATGATGGAAATGGGGGCTGGGGAATGTGTACTAAATCTGAAATGGTCTCATGCTTAAATACCGCAATGTGGTAGACAGTTAATCTTCCAAACAGATAGCAAACGCAGGCAACTGCTTTATTACTATCAACATATGTCTCTCTCACTATCCTGGCTGCTACCTTGGGATGAGCTTGCAAACTATCTCTGCTGTGGAAAAAAAGTCACATGGATTTGCCCAGCATTGATGAGCATTAAAACCTACCTCTGAAGTCAACAGTGGTATCTGTCAGGACCTAGCAAGACAGGACTTGGCACACTGACTGTGCAGCTATATCAGGAAACATCCATAAATCGGAGACTGTGGAAATAGCCAAGGAGACTCACACTGATGCAAGACAACTGTCCCCAGTACCCTCATAAGGACATGCACATCTCTTGACTTTAGTTGTCACCTACTTTTAGTTTCCAGTGATTGACTTCTGAGAGATTGTGACACAGCTTGCAAATAAAACACTTGTCTATTAAAAAGAAAACACCCCCACCAAAGAAAAACACCAAAATGATCCATGTTGGGTTTTTCCATTGAAGTATTAATTCTGATAATTTACTTTTTCTTACTTAGTAACTGAGGCAGGGTGGCGGTGTTGCTCAACAAAATAAGTGCTGGAATGAGCATGGCCCACAAACCTATATAGGAAGTAACTGTAAGTAACTACACACAATTGTATATTATATATAAGTAACAGAAACTAAATTTTACTCATATACACATATGTATCTAGAAATATCATTTGCCCTGGGTTATTCCAAACAGCCCAGGGTATGTTTGGTATTTCTCTGACCCATTTTTCATCTCTATATAATCTCTGCTATGCTACCCATATTTTATCCTACCATAACAACTTATCTGTGCACCAATTAAGAGAGAATGACACTGATTCTTCTGTGGGAAAGATTGTGGTGAACAAAGATTCACAGAGTAAAATTCTGTCTGTTGAGTCTTCAAAATATAATTCCCATCAAAATATTCAAATATTTCCTTTGCTTGTTCCTAGCTCTCCAAGGTTCAATATAATGTCTTAATACATAGACCTGAAATGGAAATTGGCTAGGAGACAGAAAGCATATTTCTTGGATAATGTAGTGTTTTATCAGGGAGGACTTGATATACTTTGGGGAGGCTCATTAATTTTATGAGATCATTAGTTTACTTATTATTCAATAAATTTTCCTCCTCTGCACTAATACCTATAGTAAAATATTTTCTATGACCATGATGTTCTCTGCTCAGAAGTTATGCTGAGTCCAGGATGGCTAGAACATGGACAGGGGAGGAGGAAACAGATGAGGTCAAAGGAGGTGAGATGAGTGGCTGTGAACAGGAATCTGTCATTTCCAAGAGTAACACAATTCCACCCAGGGTCGTGATTTAGGGGCATTGTAATACATCATACTTATCCAAATCTGATGCAGGTTTCAACTGCCTTCATTAATCAAAAGTCAATTGTGAAAGCCTGTGCTAACAGTAATTGGCTGCCAGGATCATATTTGGTGAACTAGGTTTTAGACAAAAACCCACCATTCTCACCAAACGTGGAACCATGTAAGTTGTAAAATTCGTATCAAACCTCACCAATCAGATTTTATTTGTCATTCAGATTTTATTTTCATTCATATGTACAGTCATGCATTACATAATGATTTTTAGTCATGTTCCATACATTTGTTGTTTGTCTCATAAGATTATAATTCAGCTGGTAAAAAAATCCAAACACCTAGTAATGTTGTCATAAATTCTTTATGTTTAAATGGACAGATAACCATTATACTACAATTTTCTGCAATATCAACTATATTAACCTGTATAGGTTTTCATCTTAGAAGCAGCAAATTATATCAGATAACCTAGGTGTGCAGTAGCCCAAACCATCTACATGTTATTGTAGTATATTCACACACAATGACAGCATTGCCTAGTCATGTATTGCTTTGGCCATACCTGTGGTGGTTTAAATGAAAACAACCCCCATAGGCTTCTATGTTTGAATATTTGGTCCCCAGTTATTGGGACACTTTAGGAAGGACTAGCAAGTGTGGTCTTATTGGAGGAGATGTGTCACTGAGGTTGGGCTTTGAGGATTTCATAACCCATACCATTCAGTGTCTCTGTCTTTTTTTGGTTCTTTTGTTTTTTGTTTTGTTTTATGTCAAGATGAGAGCTTTTAACTACTACTTCAGCAGCTGGTCTGATCTGACTGCTGGTACGCTCCCCATGGTGGTCATGAACTCTGCCCCTCTGAAATGTTAAGAACCAACCAACCAACCAAACAAACAAACAAAACAACAACAGCACAACTCTTTCTTCTATAAGTTGCTGCAGTCATAGTGTCTTATCAAGGCCATAGAAAAATAACTAAGATGATATTTAAGTGATAACTTTATTTGCATGAATATATGCATATGCATGTGTATATAAGAGAATATATATATATATATATATATATATATATATATATATGCTATTCTACTCTTCCCCCGAGTTTCTTGTTTTCATTGTGTGTCATCTCTTCCAGGTAAACCAACCTTAACATATGCTGCCTAAGTATTAGGACTTCTTCATTCTCTTTGCCCTCCCTTAAATTCTGTATGTTTTACCCGAAACATATATTTTCCTGTGAATGCTTGCTCATCATCAAATGAATCTTTTATTTTTTATCAGCATACTGGATGCTTTAATCTGAGTATAGTCAGTAGCAATCAATAGTCACTCAGATATATTTCTATTGTGTATAGTGATCATAAAGTCCTAGAAGATGGCCATGTCTTGTTATTTTGTGGTACTTCTAGCATCTACTACAACTTCTTTAATATGTTGCAATAAATGTAGCCCCAATCAGTACAAAATTACTATTAAGCTGAAAGAATTATGTCAGGTTACTATCTTCTTCCTTCTGCCCCCTTCAACCTCTTCCATCTTTTAAAAGATTTCTGAGGATTAATGCTGTTTCACTATCTTTAAAGTGACATTCAGAAATTACCACTTATTTATTCGGTTCAAGGATAGCCTAATGATTTAGGAGAGGAAAATGTGTTCAAGATTTGAAGTATAAGATGAATATGACTTTGATAGGATTTTACCTATTTAGTTCTTTTATACTTTTCAAGGCTATAGATATATTGCAAAGGCCACATGACTGTGTCATCTCAGCCAGTGCTCATTTAAGTGTGTAGGTAACCCCAAAATATGTAGCTTTCTATAATTTTTGTTTTAATTATTGGCATGTCTTATTATATTTGTAGTGTATGATTTAGGTGACTCATGTATTTTATTCATAATAAGTAGAACAGTAACTCAAAATCTTCTAAGGTATAACTGTTGCGGTAAGCATATGTACTTAGCTGCTATACAATTAGCATGAAAATGCAGCAGAATTTAGTAGAAATGTAGAATGAGATCCATTTGTACTGGACCTCTGTGATGATTTCATTCATCACCACAAAAATAGCTTAAAATAGAAAGTATAGTGTTAATTAGTTTTAATTTAATTTAATGCTTTTTACCCCTCATTCAATCATAATAAATATGTTATAATGTGACATGGAGCATGAGAAGCTACCTAGCAGCATTTTGACAAGACACAATGACCTTTTTGTGGAACCAATTAAGTTTCTCTGTAAAGTAGTACTTTGCTCATCAAAATTAATTCACCTTTGTTGAAAAGAAAGGGAGAAATCACCAAAATCACAGAGACATAATTCAATGTTCACTCCCTTTATTTAAGAAAAAAAACAATCATGTAAATGTCACACTATGACTAAGATGGTTATAAAACCAGCCACAAGTTTAATGACAAATTTTATGTTCAGAGAGAAAGCATAATGAACTGTGTCACCATTATGAACCAAATCAAATGGAGACCCTGGATCCTGTGTGTATTGTGGGAAAGCAATTATATCCTAGAACAGACTGGAGGGTGTGTTAATGTAGCATAAATCATCCATATGTAGAGTTGGTATTTAGCGTGTGTGTGTGTGTGTGTGTGTGTGTGTGTGTGTGTGTGTGTGTGTGTGTGTGTGTGTGTAGGTTTGTGTATCAGGGAGATGGACACAATTGTTTGTCCTACTTGATACTGGTGATTCAAATTCTGAGAATAGAGAATATTTTAAATTCAGTTGATGGTTATCTGGGATTCTCAGATACAGCCTTGAAAGATACCTTGGGGTGAGGACTGACAGAGGCCAGCCTTCAGTTCCACAGGGCAATCCAGCCCTGCTGTGTTCACAGGCGAAACGTGACAGTCAGCACTTTGCTCCTGATATTAATTTGGTGTTGAAAGAAGTCTCTTCAAACTTACAGCCATGGGTGAAAATCTTTGCAGCTTGCTCACTGTGTTTGCAGGATGAATCTCTTCTTCTCCAAACTGAAGTTTACCAGCTGGTGGATGAAAAGGTCACCCGAGGATTTTGTGTTTCTGTGAAAAGGCATGTTTTTATAAAATAGACATAAAGACCATTCCTGCTTGCTTAGTATATTTAGTATTTTGAAGAACCTAAACACATCACTCTGGGTAGAAATATTTTATTTCAAAGACACCTAAAAATCTGACATTAACCTCCAAGATTTTCCACCATTCCTGACAAAGACGATCTCCTTGTTAATGGACTTCTCTAACTTACTTCACTTAAAGAGTAAGGAGAGCAGTAAACCAAAGGGGAAGATTGAAACATCTTAACATGACTAAAACCATGATGTTTAAGTTTGATTAAGATGGTCAAATAACGTAGCAGCTTGACTGTGAGTCCACAAACCATTTAAAGATACGTTTTATCTTACCTAGATTTGCATTCACCATTCTAAAAATTTATCTAAAAGATAGTGTCTTCTACTGTGTGATGCAGTTGATCTTAAGTAGTGAGAATTAGCATCAGCCCCATCATAGGTTTCATACATTGAAACACTTAATGTGTGAAGTATGCTACACATATGTACTTACCAGCAAGAGATGAACTGAGTACACAAAATGGATCAAAAATGATTTACTTCCAGTCTTCCTCAAGTTTGCAGCTTTCAGAATACAGCTGTGATGCTTTTTGCCACTTGTCAAAATGCGTTTTAATTTGTCTAAGTCAATAATAACTTCCACATAAATATTTCATACACTATTTGTTCTTTCGCTTGAGAAATTAATTTTTTCCAGTTTTCTCAGGAAAAGTTAAATACTTTGATACTGATGAACAAATGTTTCTCACAGTATTGCTAATACTTGTAACATTGGTATTGCAGAGATCGCTGCTCTTTGTTCCAATCCTTCCTTATTTTGTATTAAAAATGAGAATGAAGGCCTAGTGTGTTTTGTTCTGATTTCTTTTAAATCATGCCTTCTCAGGTGTAGAGACAACAATAAATAAAATTAGTTACTTATCAGTGAAGTAACACAAAGCTAAGTAGTTTGAAGTCCTGTTTGTAGGAGAAAATACCTCTAAAGTGGCAAAATGAAAGTGGTGCATGAGGAGCTAACATCTTCGGTTTTCTGTAGTGTGTTGACTTATTCATGTTGTAGTAAAAGAAGTAAACTGCATCAAAAAGTTATTTGTGGCTTGTTTTCTTTTTATTTCTTTCCTCACTTGTGCATCTCTTTTCTTCATCCATCTTTTGTATAATAAAATTCCCTTAAAGTCCTGAATTTTCATTAATGAAAAATAAGTTTCTGGTTGAGAAGAGAGGAAGGGAAAGGCATTTATCTTTTATTGTGACAGCGTGGAAGGCCATGATGAGGTATACTGAGACACCATTTATTAATTCATCTTTGAGAAGACAGGCAAAGAGAGATCATCATTTGCTCTTTAGAGTATAAATTTGTTTCTGGTTTGTCCTCACGCCTGACATTCTGATCTTCAATCTTACTGTTTTAGTCATTAAGACTGAGTTTTAATGTGATTAGCATTTTTTATTCCATTTATGAAGTGATGGTGGTCCCTAATTTTTGAGAGCATGATAACCCTCATCTGGTCTTATATAAATAAATCATATGTTAATGCCCTTGAAATCAGAGCATCCCCTAGGAGGACAAGCTGTAAATCAGAGTAGAAGGAAGTGAACTCAGCCCTGGAGGCCAGTGATCCAAATGGCATCGTCAAGATGAATCAAATGCCTGTGCTCCAGAATTTTAATTCATGGCACTTTCCTCCTGCTTTGAACTGATGCTGTCATCTGGAAATGACAGAGAGTGAGTGCTAAATTGCTATTGCATAATTTTTCTTATCTCTGTTATAGACTGGGTTTGATTGAAAGTTCAGATTTTGATATATGGGGAAACACATTATTTCCACATAAAGGAAAGTATGTGTGTCTCTGTGTGTATCTAAAATAGATTCAGCATATAATACCTTCTCAGCCAGGGCCTTTGTTTTGTTACAAATGAACAGGCATTATCCTTCTGGATTCTATCTAACAAGCCCTCTTGTAATTTATTGCTCCCTTTCTCCTGAAAATTGTATTATTTTTGTTAAGTTACAAAAAGGTTGGAACATTTCTGGAACTACCTGTCCAATGGTGGCACAAGCCCATTCACTGGTTCTGAATACACTAAAAATGAACACACATTATGGCCACACCCCCTGCTACATTAACTGCCTGAATAAGTAGTATCTCAAGGTACAATTTTACAAAAAAATAGCATATATAGCAGTATGTACCTGTCTTGCAAATGTAATGTAGAATGAATGAAGCAGGCACAGCAAAGTATACTGGGAACTGTTTCAACTGCAGGAAATCTGGTCCAGCCAGGGCATCTGTGTAACAAGAAGTTGGGGCTTTAGGATAGTCATTTCTTTGAGGTAGAAAGGTCCAAAGGTTTATAGGAATCATGCCCTGTGCTTTTACTGTTTTTGGTATCTTGTTATTGTTGTTATTTCTTATGTAGATGCTACTTATAAGAGTGTGTTCCTTTGTAGAAATTATTATAGCTTAGTATTGTGTGCATTTTCCTAAAAGCATCATGTTCCAACTATAAGTTAAGATGATTTAATTCATTTGAAAACAGCACAAGTGATCAGAACTGTGATTGGATCCTGGATAGGTGAGGCGGCAGTTTTCAAAGCTATTGAAGGCACAGGCTAGAGTGAATGCTCCAAGGAAGCCTCTTACAACGTGGGCATGGCCTCCCTGCCAGTTACAACTCCCTGTTCTTTCTTAGGAAGTCTTTCCTTTCCTTCCCCCTTTCCATGGGTTCAGGGATAGAAGACTTCAAGTTTGCAGAACAAGTGGTTTATGTGCTGAGCCATTTTACCAGCCTGACTGTTGTCTTGGTTTACCCAGGCTTGAGGCATCCCTAGCACACTCTCTGATTCTCCATGACTTTGCCTTAGCCTGTCCCCTGTACCTGAGATTCCCACCCTGGTTTTGTCTCCCTAGAATGACTTATTTCTTTTCTTAAACATCTTCTTCTTCAGGGACTTAGATGAGATCAGTAAGTTCATGGTCAGGTGGACATAGACTTCTTTAGGAACTCAGTGACTCTCTTTCCTGATTATGGACTTGCTGTAGGACCCAATAGTTCTGGACAGTGAGACTACATGTGTTTCTTTCCTTCTTGAACTAGGAGCTCTCTGAGTATAAGGAATATGACTTTACTAACTGATAGTTCCAAATGCCTAAATAGATTATTGGTATTAATTTACTGAATGGATGAGTAATTCAGTGAGCAAATAAATGGCAGTGTAGTTAAACATACAGAGTGATCTCCCTTAGAATTAAGTCTGCATGTTACTATCCAATACCTCAGTTAAAAAGAAATTGCAGTAAAAACAAAACAAATACTCTATGTATTTTAGTTGGGTTTTGGCATACACTACTTTGAATTTTACAAACCTGTGTCTTGCTTTCATGAATTATTCCCAGTGATCAGCAGTGCAAAGTCACCCATCCTAGTGTGTGGATTTGGGGAGAGTTCAGGTGGTGAGCTGTGGCATTTAGAACTTAGACAGGATTTGCTGATGAGATGATACTATTCACACAGGTAAGATGAAGTCCAAGTAGTTTCCTTTATCTCTCTTGAACATCTGCAGTCTCAACTTTTTTTTTTTACTTTTGTCTTGAGATCTGATTTAAGGAAATGATGGATAAAATATGGAGTATTAAATAAGAGGCATTGTATGTTGGGGGATTGCTTTCTAAGCCTCTACTTCCCCAATGAGCTATTAGAATAATTTCTTACTAATCATCCTACTCAACTGTGATTGGTGACTCAGAAAAGAACTTAAAACAAAACCAAAAATGATGGGGGAGGCCCTTCTGTGTGTATGTTTGTCTTATTGGTTGATAAATAAAGTAATGTTGGCCAATAGGGAAGCAAGTTAGGCGGGACTAGGAGTCGAGGAAGATTCTGGGAATTGCAGTAAAGAGAAGTCTTGTGATCAAAGCAGGAAGTGACATAGCAGGCAGACTCATAATATAAGCAGGGACAAGCAGGAAACCACTCTCTTTTCCTTTTTCCTCCTCTCTTCTCTGGGAGCCACCATGTGAGCCCGACAAGAGAAGATGCATGCTGCTGGCGTCCTCGATAAGATAGGTCTTTATAAAATATATAGATTAATAATTATGGTTGATACTGAAGACAGAGATAGCATATTTGAAATCTTTGTCATTGGCCAGCAGCATTGTACCTAATATAAGCCTCTGTGTTATTTTGGGTGCCCACGGGGCGGTGGGGCTTAGGTGGTTTGGTGGTAAGACTTCTTGTTACACAAAAATACATTCCATCTACTAGCAGTGGCTTCCTCAGTACATCCACTTTATTTATTTTTAGATTCCTCCATAGGGAAGATTATCCTCCAGGAACTCATAATTTGGTACCATGTATCCCCTTGAGATACCCAAATGTAAGATGCTTTGCACTTTCAGACTATCTCATAAGTGACCCCTTTCTACCACATTCCATGTTGAAACCTGGCCTCTATAGAATTTCTAGGACTACCATGACTGGCTTGGGTGAATCATCTCACTGAGCTCATCCCTTTTAGGAGGTGGAATAAAGAATATGAGGAGAGAAGAGGTATATTTTAGAGCCTTTGTAGAAAAATGCCATGTCTTTCTTTGCTTTGTTGTCCCTCCTCATGCCTTTTTCTTAGGAGACCTCCAGGAAGTAAAGAATTGACTCAGAAGCAACATCAGATAATAGGTCTATATGAACAATTTCTCCCCTTGTAGAGAAGTTGAACTGATAGAAGTTAAATAACAAGGAGTGTTCATACTAAATCTGTTACCAAATTAGCTTTATCCTGTTGTATATTTTATGCAATTGCCACACTAAACTAATAGAACATGTTTCAGTTCCCTAGTTGATCAGTAATTTTTCACCATTATTTAAGCACAGTCTTATTGTTTTTCTCAGCAAATAACAGACTCCCGTATCTTAAACTACAGTCATATATTTTTCAGAACTTGAAGCTGAGAAAAGAAAGGTCACAGTGTAGGTAGACTGGGCATCTGGTGAGGGTCTACTGTCTCTTTGTAGTTGATTGCCTTCCCACTGTGTTCTTGAGTTCTTTTTTTTTTCTTATTTTTTTATTAGTCAAATTAGGAACAAGCTTGCTTCACATGTCAATCCCTTCTCCGCCACATGATCCTGGGCTGGGCCTACACCCTCCCCCATGTGTCTAGACCAAGAATGCATCCCTTCACGTGGGATGGGCTCTCAAAGTCTCTTCTTACACCAGAGAAAAATACTAATCCACTACCAAGGGCACCCTAGAGAACAGAGGCCTCCTAATTGACATCTATGTTCAGGGGTCTGGATCATTCCTATGCTGGCCTCCTAGACAGCAGTCTGGGGTTCATGTGCTCCACCTTGTTCAGGCCAGTTATTTCTGGTTCATGGGTCCTTGCTTCACTGAATTGTTATGGAAGGACGGAGGGGAGAAGGTAGAAGAAAGTCAGACAGGAGATGACCCTCATACCTAACTTAAACCTAATCATCTCTCACAGCTGTGCTTCTAAATATCATCATGTAGACAGATAGAAGTTCTACATATGAAGAGGGGCACAAATGTCCAGCTAAAATCAAAGTTTTAAAATGCAGTCATTCTCTGTGGTTATCAGTGATTTTTTTAAAAATGTAAGTGTATGATCTTATTATGTGCTTTAATAAAGCTCACTAATCAGAGAAGGATGATAACAATATCAAGGCTTTTGTCTTGGACCCTGTAGACTATGTCACTTGAGATGACCTCATCCAGTGTGGACTATATCACCAGGGATGACCTCATCCAGTGTAGACTAATTTACCTGAGATGACCTTATCCAGTGTGGACTATGTCACCTGAGATGACCTCATTCAGTCAGGGGCAATAGACATAAGACAAAGGAGAAGTCATGGTGTTTGCTATTGCATCAGCAAAAGAGGTTACCAATGTATGTGTTCCCTTCCTATTCTATAGTGTTCACTGGTTTTCAGTAATTATTTTCTTCACTTGTTTCTTCAGTCCTAGAGGTAGCAAAAGCTGAGCACTGCCCACAGAAATCTCTGGGTACATTGTTGTCCCACACCTTAAAAAAGTCTTTTCCTTTAAAAGTTTTTAGTTATATTCTGAAATATAACAGCTTCTTCTTCCAGAAACCACAGCTGCCACATGTGTGCTACCATGTGCGACTCGAGCTCCAGAGTGAATGCAGATGGTCCATCCTTTGCTTTAAATCTTCCAGGGTGTCTGAATGATGACACCAAATGGAGAATGCTACCCACCTTTGTGGAAACGTCCTCAAGTGGATTTGAGTATGATTTTGAAATGTGTGGAATGAACATTCATAGGTTTGCCTTCTAAAATTTTTCAAATAGGAATACTTTTCTGTTCATTAAAATTGATTAAAATTATAATTTAATATGATAATAATGCCACTGACAGTAGTATGCTTGTATGCGTGTGTGCGTGTGTGTGCGTGCGTGCGTGCGTGCGTGCGTGCGTGCGTGCGTGCATGTGTGTGTGTGTGTGTGTGTGTGTGTGTGTGTGTGTGTATTGTGTGTGTACCTTGGGAATCCTTTCCATGTGTTTCCTAGTAATATGTCTGACTTTCCCTTCATGATGTCAGAGGAAAATTGAGTTCCACAGAGATATATACTTGTAAACTTTAAACTTAGTAAAAGGCAGAGTAAACTCAAGAGCCTTTCAAGCACAAATCTTCCAACTCAACCTCACAGAGGAAATGTGGTTTGAAAACAGAGATGAGGAGGTCAATAAAATTACCTTCAGTTTACTTTTGTGTCAAATTCATTTTCATACATGTCCTTGGTTGCGGGTCATGTGTTTGCAAAGCAAATGGAAATCCCATCCTTATTTCCTGTAGCAGTAGTTCATTTTCCTAAAGACCAGCTGCTGACTTCTCTGATGCCTTCAGTCTGTAATTCTGCAATCCTATGATATGATCATTAACTTGTTGAGCAGACTGAAAAGTAGATACTAATGGAATATAAAGTGATGCGGAGGATCGGACTGCTCTCTTACAGGCTGACAAAGAGTGGTGCATTTAATTCACATTTCTCAGCAGGAAATCTGAGTATGTTGACCATGGGTTCTTATTCTTTTTTTTGTTCCCCGTTTTATTTCTCTATGCTAATCTAAGCTGCTTTTCTCCCTCAGATGCTTAAGGCTGTATTTGTATCACAGTCCATTTCCATTCACAAAGTATGAAAGGAAATGCCCTTCCTTTTTTATGTATGAATGTATAGAGGTTAAGCATGATCTTTAAACTGTACTGAAAAACTATCCTTTTTAATATACTTGAATCCCTATTAATCATAGCATATAATGAGAATTAGTCCTTACAATTCCCACCATTGTTTTTATAAAACAAAAAGACAGCCTTGCAAAAAGTTACCTTGTGTTCCATAATGTAAACATGACCCTTAGGTAAACATCCCACCCTCTCCCTTGATAACTCTCCTCTTTCTTTTTCCTTCAGTTTTGTCATTCTTATGACTCAAAAGAGTTTATAGATATAAGAATCCAATGAGAATATTTAATATATTTAATCTAGGGTTTGAAAAGTGTGCAACTTAATGAGTTTTTAGAGAATTTATAAAAACTGTAATACAGTAGTTTTACAAATACAAAAGGAGTTGTAAATGCAAGGAGTCTAGCCAGAAGAAAAGTGGAATTGATGCATGCTGTGTCTATAAATTTACCCGTTTGTCTGTAACAGTCTGAATGAACTTGAATATCCAAATCCAAATAAGCAAACTGAGCTTCTATTAGTCCATAATTTTCTGCATGTTTAGTCATATTTATCCAACAAGTAAATAGTAAATACCTACTACACGTGAGGCACCAACTTTCTGGTAAAACATACATTTATTTACTCAGGCTTTTGGATCTGGTGGACTATGTAGAGAAGTTATTTATTCAACAGACTAACACCAAATAGTAAATTTACGAATGCATAATTAGTGTCTACTCTAGAAGGCAAGCAAATTAAGATGACTCAAAGACAATGTCATGGACATTCCACTTAACTGGGGAGGTTCAGGTCTTTTGGAGATCAAAGTCTTTTTGGAGATGACTATTGACTTGAGTCAGGAAGTTTAGTGAGATATGGTGATAGAAGATGAGTATTCCACAGAGTTAGACTAGTGTGATCCATAGGAGGTTTCATCAGGGTATGGAAATAATGTCAAGTGACTATAGGATAAGTTAAGCAGACTGTGAGATGAGACTAGGAATGTGTTTGTGTGGAGATCTGACTATGTTAAGTCATCCAAATCCAAGGCCTTTATTCTAAGCTATGAGCCTTTGGATTTCTAAGAGTCTTATATAATTTCAGACTTTTATAACACAAGTTCTGATAGGTTTTAATAATAAAACTCGCAGTCAGATATTGGGGGAAGAAAGCTGAAAGAGCAGAGATGCAGAGCCAGCCACTAGTGCTCTTACCATCTACAAAATCCTCAGACTGAAAAAGGAGCAAGTTCCTGTCACATCCCACCTATATTCCTCTCTCTGCCCAGCTATCTCACTTCCTGTCTGTCTGTACAGACCTCCAGACCTCTATGGTTAGCTAATGGCTTGCTCAGCCCTCCAATCTTCAGGCAAGCTTTATTTGTTAGAGTATAAACAAGATATCACCACAGATGTTTGCTTTAGGAGAAAGGAAAACATCACATTCAATCAAACATATGCAACTGTCTCTAGGCATGTGGTTTATTACCCATTGAAGCTTTTTGATATTAATTGAATTTTCTTCACTCAGTATAAAATTCTATTAGGTTTGGACACTTGCAATTTGTTAAGGTTTTTCTATTATGAGACATTGAAATTTTTCCATGTAAAAAATACCTTAAGCTGGTAATGGTGGTGCATGAGTGTTGAGAAAGTGTACATCCCTTTTCTACCCCCTCCAAGTAGACACAATGAACTTAAACTGTGAAATTGTTCTTTAAATGCAATTTTGAAACCAGCCTGTTACCTATCTCTAATTGGTTATTGTAGAAAGTCTAGAGTTCCAGCTGTCACAAAAACTATTGCCTTGAGATGTCCAACATGCCACCTGCTAACCAGTGGGGCCCACCAGAATGTCTTTTTCTTCATAATTACTTATCATACACAAACGAGTGGCTCATAGAGGCCTTCCACCTGCCCTGCCCACTGCTTTTGATGGAGATGGGTAATCCCTGCCAGATGTCACACTAGCAGGAAACCCTCAATTATTAATAGAAATCAGTGCAGGGTATAATTAATTTTATAGTGTTGAGCTTATCAAGCTATGTCAAGCCACTGGGACATTTTGAGGGATTGCCAATGGAATGAGTATAGGTTTATCTATTCCTAATTGACACTACTGTGGTTAGACTCAGCTTTGGCAAGGAATATTTTTTCAGGCTTAGCACCCATTTCCTGGTGGCCTTGGCTCCTGTCAGGACTTCTAACCCATTTCCCATTACTAACCACCTGAATAAACCCTATTTTTACCAATGGAGTTTAAGGAAGGGTGAAAGAAGTGATCCAGAAAACATTTTCACTGAGTGTTTCTGATGCTCAAGTTAGTCATATACTTTGTTGGTGTTTGACTGAGAGGCTGAAAGAAAAACAACTTTCTTATAATAGTTCTGATATTGTGCATGTGGTATTCCTACCAAGCAAATCTTCAAATAGGTAGCTTAGAGTTTACTTAAATTCTTACATTAACTATCTAGATATAGTGCAGGCCCTACAGGTTGATGGCTCAGTCCTTCAATGCTGTTCTGTTTCTAATGCTAGTCATAAGCCCTGGCATTCCATGCTTCACACTGCCTAGATACAAATTAGGGACAATTACATCTCCCTCCTTGTCTTTTGATACCTTACTAAAACAAGTCAGCAGACACAAAGTGGTGCTTCACATACTTTGCTGAATTATTACAAAAATGTATTGCAAAGAGTGCAGATGTTCACCCATGGCATGTCTAGGGGGCTCTAAGTTTAGTTCACGTCTTTCACTGAGGATTATAGAGTATGCTGTCTTGCCAACAATGGGATGCCTGCACCAATCCAGAACACCTTCAAACTCCATAATGTAGAGATTTTATAGCTGTTTCATCATATTATTTAACAAGTTTGTTAATTCAGTTGTAGTTCCAGTCTCCTACTGAGGGTGGGGTGGGGGTGATTAGCTCACTAAAAGCTCCCTGATTTGAACCAAAAATATGTCTGTCACCAAGGAAATTCCCATGGATTTATGAGCTCTGTAGAAAACTCTTGTTTCTTCCACTACTTAGGAAATCACAAAGGTTTGGGAGTTAAGTGTCAGGAACCAGAGTCAAAGATTTAAAACTTCAGAGACAAAACACTCCTAGCATCTGTGTCACTTTTTACAGTACAAGGATTTTAGGAACCCTGAGTCAGGAAATGGGCAGGGGCAAAATGTTTCTTATTGTGTCACATACGGGAAACTCAGAATGTTGCCTGATTTCCACTTCTAGCATGCTAAGTTTGCCTAAAGCCTTTTCAAAAATCCTTTTCCTAGATCCAAGCTGGAAAGTAAGATTTTCTGTCATCGAAGATATACTCACCATATGGCTGCTATGGAATATTATTTTTTTATCTATTCTTGCTCTATTACTCCTAGCAGGTTAAAAATGGGAGTGTTGTTGCTCAGTAATATTGGGGCATGAATAAATTAAGAGTTTGTGAGTCTAAGTTCCAT
Organism: Cricetulus griseus; assembly: GCF_003668045.3. Lineage (NCBI taxonomy): Eukaryota > Metazoa > Chordata > Mammalia > Rodentia > Cricetidae > Cricetulus > Cricetulus griseus. The sequence goes on along the minus strand of NC_048599.1, from coordinate 37,365,582 downwards.
AATTTTGTAATAGGACTTTAGCAGCAAACCAAAGACTTTCTGACTAGTTCAGAAGGCATGGAGCACCAACCAAACCTTCTTAAAGAGTCCCATTCAAACCAACAACTCTACTGGGAACATTTGAATCACTATACTGCAAGATATATAGTTTCTAACCATTTTATTTATTTGAAGAATATAACTAATAGCACTGAAGAGATACTTAGCCATATTTGTTCTATAGTTGATCATTCAGAATCATACCTATAAGTCATTTATTTCTATGATAAAATGAACTCATAACCATGGACATGATTTTCCACCCCCCACACCTCCCCAAACCCACTTATTTATCTTTGGTTTAAACTGAAAGCTTACTCAAATAATTGACTCAAGTTATTTTTTGCTGGATCAGATGACATTTTATATGGAATTACAATGGAATCATGATTTTTGTAGTTCTTTTTAAAATGTAGTTTTAGCTAAACTACATTATTAGTTACCATTTTCTTATCTGTACCAATTCTGGATAATAACTAATTATGTATGAATAATTTGAATAGGGGATTTTATCTTTATTAAATAGTTTTCACTTTTCTTACCATGGAGATGAAAATGTTGCAGGAAGTCAACATTGATCAAAACAGAGGATTTAAAGGGGTTTGGACCAACATTCATGTACCCAAGACAAATGCACACAAACTGAGGGATCTATGATAAAATATAAGGACCAGAAGCCTTCATTGGTCTTGCCACCTGTTTGCCATATGGACTCAGCTTATTTCTCCATATTTTATTACAAGACTAGTAGTATAATGGCACATCTTATTTGACTGTACAAGGAATAAATTAAGATATATATATATATATATATATATATATATATATATATGTAAATTCTGCAGAAAGTATTTAGTCAGTATATAATGAGTAAAAGTCTTTTTGCCATTAAGAGGACAAAAATTATGGTAATCTAATACAATCAAAGTTATAAATTATTAATCACTATCCCTGGGTTAAAAGACAATGTTTTCATATATTTCTTCAGAACTGAACCAAAAGAAATTTTATGTGATCCATATACATTGTACTTCTAAATGGGCTATTAGTAAACACAAAAAGGAAGGCATATGGTTTGGCATAGCAGAAGACAGTCCAATAAATTACCATATTCTCTAAAAGTCTACCATCTGGATATTGGTTCAGCTGCATCATCTCATTAATTTATATTTTCGTGCTCACTAGGCAAAGGTATATTTATAAGGAAGAAAATCCATGATTTCATTTAAAAATTCAGTTTAGAATGCTTATCTCTGGAACATTGTCAGCGCTACTTAATTTCTGCTTAGACACTGAAATGTAGTTTTCTCATCGCCTTCCCACCAGAGCAGATAATTAGTCTTTCAACATTCAGAAGAAACAAAGTCAAAATAAAAATAAGTTTTTCACTAGAGTTATCTCTCAACTGCAGTTTGAAATTTCACACTGAATGTGAGTTGAATTTGTCACTTTTACCAGCTGTTCAAAAATTTACAATTGTTCTATTGATATTATTGTGTGGTGTTGAAATGATTTAATAAGACTAACCAAAAAACAATTCATGGCTAAAACAAAGACTATTAATGTAGCAGTTTGAGGGACTAAATATGGTGAGAAACATTCAACTGAAAGCAGATGCTAGACAGCAAAGTTAAGTGCAAAGCTCATGAGATCCTAAACCACTGAAATGAAAAGAAGACCATGACCATAGACAGGAATTATGAGACCTGAAGCTCTGGGTGATTTCAGGGTACCTTGAGGACTGATAGACATATGTGGGAATGACAGATGAAACCTTAAACCTATGCAAAGGCACCTTGAAATCTGCAGTAAAAACAAGTTGAGTGCACACAAGAATCCATCCTGCCAGAATGTCATTAAAAATGACCATTTCTCTCATCTTCAATTGGAAAATGAAACATTTCCCAAATGATGAGAATTTATAACAACTGATGATCTTGTACAGTTTGTGTATAAAGCCCTGCAGTTGATCCTCAGTGTACACACACCCTCACACACACAATCCCTCTGATCTTCAAATTTAGGTATTGATACTTTCTAGTATTCGTTTAACACCTGTAGTGGTTGACTACATCCTAAGCCAATGGCCAGCAAACCGTGTTAGACTGAGTCCAGCTCAAGGCTTATTTTGAAGTGGCCCTCCAATTTTTTTAAAGCAGCAATTTTAATTGGTTGTAAATGACTTCTTATAATGGAGAATATGAGGAGGCTTTACCTGTAAAGAGAACCCAAAATATTTACTATATAATCTTTTACAGAAAAAGCTAGCCAAACCCATACTGTTGGCTATTCAGAAATCTCAATATAAGTTATTCCAGTCATGAGCTAAAAATTGTTTAGCAAGACTTATTGAGTACTAGGTGCTGTGGATATTACATAGGCAAATACATATATTTGGGATACATATACATATACATATACATCTGGGATATTTGTTTTCTAGTGGGCAAGAGAAGTTAATAAAATAAATAAAATACATAGTAAAAGTGGTAGTAATCAAAAAAAGAAAATAAAGAGTAGATCATGTTTTGTTTCTCAGAATCTTTGGGGTGAAGAAAGGTACTAAAACCTGATAGGTTGGAAAACTGCAAAGTAATAAATATCCCTGAGTTTCAATCATATAGAGTGAATATTTAGATCACTCCCAATGCACATGATTAAATGTGATGGTGTTTGGTGGGACCTTTTGGAGATGAATAGGTCATGGTGTCAAACTTTTGTGAGTGAGAATATGCCCTGATAAGCCTGATGCTCTTCTGAAATGTGAAAACACAAGGAGAGTTCAGTCTGTGTTCCAATGAAAAGCATTTCCTTCAACACACATTTTGATTTCAATATATGTGTGAACTGAGGGTTTGGAAAGAACATGCTGTCTTGCAAAAGTTTGCCAAAGCAAAGGCCTTTCTTTTTCTACTTGCTGTGTATACCTGGGTGGGTATATGTATGCACACATGGTCTATCAAATGTGCTGAATGGATTGGTCATGTGCTTAAATAAATTGTTTCCTGAATTTGATCAGCAAATGAAAGGATAAAAACATGTGGCATCAGCAAACAATTGAATATTTTTAGTCATTAAAAAATAAAATCATGCTAAATTCTACAATAAGAATGATGCTTAGAAATATGACATTCAGTGACACCAAGTCTAGAAGGATAAACATTGAACAACTCCACTAATATGTGTCTACTAGACCAGTCAGATTCCTGGAGCCTGAAGGGAAAACTTGGTGAGTTGTAGGAACTGGGGAAAGAGGGCGGGTGATGGGAGTTACTTTCTGGGTTTAGGAAGATGCAGGGGTTGTAAAGATGCTTACCTGTGACACTAGCCCAGCAGCAATAATGTGTGTAAGACCTCCACATCTGATAATGATTAACATGGTAAACTTGGTGCTTGGCTCACCACAATTGAAAATCCCCTCAGGAAGACAGAACATAAAGATTTATGTGTGTGTTCATGCTAGCATGTTTTTCAACCTGTGGAAGTCTGGAGATCTGTAGGTTGATATCAGGTGTAAGGAGAGAGTTGTGAGGGCAGATGCTTTGTCATTCAGTGCCAGGAAAAGGACTTTTCAGTGAAATGAGACTAAGCTGGCTGTTTCCAGTTTCCATGCTTGTTATCCCAACTTCTGGAAGTTTCTTGTTCATTGACTGATCTGTGCTTTGTGTCAAGGGACCAATGCATTCTCTGAAGGAAGTACCATTGTAAGGGTGCAACACACAATGTTGTAGAGAATGGAATAAAAACACATCTCAGATTGTTCAGTTATATTGGAATTTGAACAAATGGATTGTTTAGTTTTATATAAGAAAAAAATCTATAACAAAAATGAAGTAAAGTTGTCTCTATGGCATGGCACTGATATAGTTGAGTTGTGTGTCATGGTAGAGCAAATTTGTCATTTGCACTCTGAACAGAATCACAAGATGCATTATTAACAAAAGACACAGATGACCTGGAAATTATTTTACCAAACTACTCACTTCTCTCAGAAAATTCTGGCTTCTTAACCAAAGATATAAATGTGTCAGTGAGCATTGTTCTTTATTTGTGTCCTTTTTTTTCATGTTGATTTTGCTATCACCATGTTTTAATTACATTGTTTCTTCCCCTCAACATCATAATTTTTTTCTGAAATACTGGAGTTAAGATCATTCCATATGCTGCTTAGTTATTCCTGATCCAAAGAAAACAGCTTACAGAATACAGCCAGGTTGCTTCCCTAACCAGATGATAATTAAAGGCAGTTTCTGGAGGCAGAATTACAGATCAGGTTTTTTCATGTGATTTGTGTCGAACTCAGCTCTTCTCTGCTAATTTGTAAGCAAGCCAGGTTTGTCCCTGAATTTCTGAGTTGAAGATAAAGATAAACTTCCTTTCTTTGGGGTAATATATCCATATCCTTCTGTGTTCAACTGAAGAAGCAAAATCACTGGAGTATTTAGTGTGCAATAGGGCTTACTAAAGGCTTGACTCATAATAGCTAGAGGAGATCAACTGGAAGAGATGAAACAGTAGAGGAGGGAGATCCAAGCAAATCCACATCACCACTACATTCTTTCCTCCCTTCCTCTCCTTTAGTCCTTGCCTAATATTTCTCTCACCTTTTATTATTTAGACAATATTCTTCCCTCCACCTTTGCCACCAACTATCCTTTTTGGTCTCTCTGTTTTCCTCTATCCCCCCTCTCAGTCTTCCTGTCCTCACCCATTTTTCCTCTCCATTTCCCTCTGACTACCACTCTCTTTCCTTCTCTCTTTCACTGAGCATCACTTTCTGTAGTTCCTTTGACTTCCATAAAGATTCTATGACTCTTTGTAGCATTAACATCTTTACAAGTTACTTCCTGATGCGCACAAAGAGCCATTCCTACATCCTCCCATCTTGGTGACCCCCACCCTTTCTCTTTCTGTTTCAAGACTAAGCACTTGACTTGAGGTCACAGCTGACTCAGGTCTCCAGAGATGCTTTCTGAAACTAACTAAAGTGAAATATGTTATTCTTTATTGGTGTATTGTTCTGACATCCTTCATGCCTTTTCCACAACTGACAATGATGTGCTTATTTTTTGGCATGTTTTCACAAAACACTGGAGCACAGGCTCCCTGAGCACTGGGCTAGGGTTCCTCATCCTCCTGTGTATACCCAGCAGCTAGCTAAATCCATGGCACCACACCATGTGCTTATTACAGTCCTTCTAAAGGAAAAAAAAGTTAGATGGACAAAAAATGAATACAAGAATCTGATTTAAAATTTTCATGAATGAATCTTAAAGCTATTTGAATTAACATTTGTTTCCCTTTAAAAATGCCTAAGGTAATTATGGTCTCACAGGTCAGTTGTAAGAGGCTGGGGGATATACCCAAAGATTTCAGTTAAAAGTTAAAATGGGATCCACTTTTCAGTTATTGTAAATCCTTAATGAGTATAGCTTTGGAGAGGGAGGCTAAAGAAGGAAACATGGAAGCCCTGCATCATGAAGGACTGCACCTCAAAAGAACAGATCCTGCTGTGGGTCAGTGAGAGCAAGAAATCCGGGCAAAGCCAATAAATTGGCAAAATGAATGTTTAGACTTAATGATGGGAAAAATTAAACTTACCTTCATATAACTGTCCCATTTTGGTGCAGTGATTATGTTGAAAAAGATGTGAATGCTTAATATTTGAGGACATTCTATGTCAGCAATATATTAGCAAGCTGTCAATAAAGCTGTCTCTAAAGTACAGTTCACAATTAAGTGCCGAAGCACTGCCATGTGTGTGACTTAGAGACAGTGTGATGATATTTTTACTAATTGATAGAAAAAAGTGTCTGGAAAGTTTCATATGTTACAAATGAGGCATCTCTAATATTTTAAATGACACGAGAAGGATTCAAAATAAACAGAAATTCAAGTGAATGTTTTTACACTAAATTAAAAATGTAATATTTTTAATGTTTTATGTATATATATGTATATATATATATATCCATCCATACATACACACTATATATATACATATATATGCTTTATACTTTAACTTTAGCTGTGTGTGTGTGTGTGTGTGTGTGTGTGTGTGTGTGGTAGGGGCACTTACAAGTTCAAATTTTAAATTAACTTTTGATAACTGAGTACATCTCAGATTAAAAAGAGTCAATTAGTACCACATAATTGGCATCTTCACATATATCACTAATTTTGTTAGTAGTTTTGTTTCCAAATAGTATACTAGAGGTCATGTCTTCTTTCTTTCTAAATATTTCTTACTAAGTTTTTCCTGCTGAAAGAACTCACTGTTGCACCCCTGCTAAACAGGCTGCACCGATAAAGCAGTGATATCCAAAGCCAGCCTAAGTCTTCTGGGACCATTGTAGGGCATTCATCATCACATCAAATTGCTGGTGCTGCTGATTGGAGTGGACAGTTTCTAAAACCTTTTGGCCTGTTCAGGGAAGGTTTTTGTACTGACCCAAAGGGATCAACCTGGGGCAAGAGAGTCAGGGATAGGGAATAGGGACAAGAGATGCAGAAAGAATGGCCACAAGACAGGATTCCGATCAAGTGGCAAACTTTATTTTTCTCAGGCTAGCTTATATAGTCAGTAGAGCAGGATATGGGGAGGGTTAGAATGGGTTGTTTGTGCACCAGGTGTTAGTGTAGGCAGGATATTTGGAAGCCACAAAGAGAGGATGTTTGGCTGGGTAAAGAGTTCATGAGTAAGAGGTCCAGGAAGGGTTGCCTAGGTGACTGAGCCTGTGGGTGGAGGACTGGGTCAAGTAGTTTCTTTTCTTGAGCTGAGGTTCTAAGGAGCTGCTATGTAAACGTTAATATACAACTATGTGGCTGGCCAAGAATGGCCTAGGATCTCATGCCAAGCCTTGAGATTTTTGGCTCCCAGCAGGTTTTATCATAGAGCACAAGGCTGTTAGCTTCCTGAAGCGAGTGCTGAGTACTTCCTTACATTAGATTTGACCCATATAGCATATAAAGTCCATTCCATTAAGGACAATTCTTGGAAAATGTATCAATTTCAATTTTAGTCTTAATTTGATTTTTTGACAATTATCTTTAAAGGAAAGTCAAGGGTCAAGGCTGGATAAATGGGTTTAAATACAGTTGGTATAATGACCTGACTTCAATCATACAGAACTCACTTTTATCTTGATAATATCACAGGTGCACATAAAGTTTTGGTTAAAATGTTTAATTCTTCACTTTATAAAACACCTAAATCCAGTATACTTCCCAAACCAGCAATAGATTACTTAGAAAGTCCAGTCATGAGTGCATTGCTACTCATCAGCATGCACTTTGGAGGCATAAATACATATATTTAATTTTCTGAAATCATGAATTCCTAATTTTTGGTTTTCAATTTAAATAGTATAATTTTAGATTATTAAATTCTCTATAATTAAGTGAAAAGAAAATGTTATCCTAGTTGCATAAAAGTATAATGTCACATTTTTAACACCCTAAAAACTCTCAATAAAATTTCTTCATATCTATACTTTCACTTGTGGAAAATAATGCTGGTAGCATTTATAATTTAAGAGCATTTTTTAATTACTATAATTTGGCAAGGAATTTTTTAATAAATAAAATATACAGTAGTAAAAAGCACTCATCAGAAACCTTTAGATCGAATATAGGAGCTTTTAGTAATTGTCCTAAAAAACAGGTTTCTTATATAGTTACAGTGCTTTAAATGTTTACTTTGGGGGAGCATTCAAGACAAGGTTTCTCTGCTTAACAGCTCTGGCTATCCTTGAATTTACAGAGATCCACTTGATTCTGCCTCCCGAGTACTGGGATTAAAGTTATGTGCAATGACACCTGGCCAAATGTCTAATTCCTGAAATGTTTTGAAGAGGCTTAGTGATATAGACATGGACATTTGACAATTTATGAAACCTAAGATCACTCCAAGCCTGTCATTTGGCAGGCGAATGAAATAGAAGATGTTTTAAAGTAAAAATTTAAGCAAAGAGAATTAAGTGGGATATAATTTTTCAATTTTTCCATGTTTTATTTTTTTATACTGTTTGAATTTTGAGATAAGCCTTGACTGTTTTGGAAGGTTGACTCTCTAGTGGTCAGGTCTTGAGCTCGCCCCTCTGTCTGCCTGTTAGAAAAGAATGAAGAGGGAGAAGTAAATAGTGCCATTGTGCGTTTATATGTTTGTTTTATACCATGGTCCTTGAAGTGTCAAAAAATGCCAAGTTACTGGTCTGCAGTCACACACCAGAGAAGCCATCAACAGCCTGTCTTTAACTCACTCATCCCTACTGAATCATCATATAATACCCTGGCAGAAGCTTCAGGAGGCTGAATTTTGCATTTTTCTCTCTTCCCAAGCATCTGCCTGACTGGATGCTCAAGGTTCCACTAATGAATGTGACATTTGCTGCTAAATAAACAAATCAATCCACCCCTACATGCTGCTTCCTTGTTCAAGAAAGACTAGGATGAACACAATCAATAGCACAAGGGAACTTTTCTCCTGCTTTCTCACTCGCTTCTCTGATTCACTTACTTTTGATGAAGGAAACAAAAATAACTGCTGTCATGGGGTAATCAGAGCCATAGCTATTTTTAAGAATATAAAGGTCAAAGGTAGAATCAGGTCCTCTGTTTTGTTGTGTATCCTCCATTCGCATCATACTGTGTTGGCTTGCATTTCCTCATGGTTCATAGCCATACTTGGAAACAGGAAGTTCTGACTCATGTTTTGTATCAGGGTTGTGAGATTCTGACATGGGTGCAATAATCACAATTCATGCCACTGTAGATGCCAGGAATGCAATTCCAGCTAGGGAAGAACAATGTGACAGTGATGTGAAAGTGACTGTCCTCCTCCAATTAACTTGTAAGGCAAGCAGTGAGTATGCCTTCACAAAAGACTGCATTGCATCGAGGTATGATCCTGTCTACTCTGAAGTTTTTCTCCTCCTCTCTCTGGACACTACCTAATTTGGGGGTACTGTTTCAGAAAGGTACACCTTGTCTGCAGGGTGAGAGGCCTCCACCTCTCATGCCTAAATTAACCTTAGTAACATATACCCCTTTTGGTGTCTCGTTTCCCTTTGTTAAATAGGATCTTTGTGTATTCCAAGCTTGCTCCAGAATCACTATGTAGCCCAGATGGGCTTCAAATTTGGGATCCTCCTGCTGTAGCCTTGCAAGTAGAAGATGACCATTATGTGGGGGATGCAGCTAACATTTTGCAATGTTTTCTCATTTAGCTTTTTTGGTAACTTCTCAGGTTCTGTTTTAATCAATGCACACTATCATTCTGTAAATTTGTTGTGTTCTTTTCCCTAAGAAATAGTTTATAAGAAATGTAACTAGATTCCACTAGCTGACTTGATTCCAGCAGAGCATCCTTGCATATATGACCCTTACCCTGAATTACTACTTTTTTATCTCTTCAGGAGATCTTTCATCACACACAGAAATCCTTAAAATGAGCTGCAATGTCTCCATTGAGTCCTTGTCCAGCATGTTCTAATCTATTGTCAGAGTCCATGTGTGTCCTATGGCTCCTGCTGGCAGATGAGCTACTTGTCATTCATGCACAGCAGTGGGAATGGGGCAAGATCAGAAGGAAAAACATGCATGGCTGAATACAAAATTACAAATGAATACTCCAAGCCAAGCTTCCAATTTGCTGGAAAATTCCATAGCATTACAGGAGTTGATATGGAAACAGCTGATATGTGTAGCATACCTTTCTTAGCCTTCTTATTCTTAATATTATGAAGTAAGATAGCCCTGGCTGGGGTAAGAGGCAAGCTGAACAGTGGGGTGAGAGCATGCAATGGAAGATGTGACAGAGCCTAGGGACAATCAAGGCAACATGGAGACAGAGAGGACATGGCTCCCTGACCAAATGCTGTAAGTACCAAATTCCCTGTGGGTCATGAACCCTTCAGGTATAGAACAACCCTTTCACAGGGATCACATATCAGCTACCCTACCTACCCGATATTTATATTATGATTCATAACAGTAGCAAAACTACATTTGATGGGGGAGGTCCTTCTGTGTATATGATTGTCTTATTGGTTGATAAATAAAGTACTTCTGGCATCCCATAAGTCTTATATATAGATTTATGATAATTAAGACTGAGAAAACAGATGAGAAATCCTAGTCATTGGCCAAGCAGCATTTGTACCTAATGTAAGTCTCTGTGGGTTACTTGGGATCTTAACATGGCGGTGGGCAGAACTCAGGCAGCTTGGCACAAAGATGTATTAGCAACAAAATAATTTTATGATTGTGTGTCACCATAACACGAGGAACTGTATTAAAGGGTCACAGCATCAGGAAGGTTGAGAACCATTGCTGTCAGCTGTCTTGCTTTCTTTTTAGTATTTGATTGCATAGTTTATTCTCCCACAGTTCAGCTGTGTATTGTCACTACCTCTCTTCTCCAGTGAGCACACTGTTCTCCATTGTTCCCATTGAACAAAAGGAAACTTCCTGATACGTTTTGAAATGTTGATACTGGTTTTTGAAAAGTAGCAAGTAACTCTAAGGATTATGCATGTTGCTGAGCACTTGTTTGCAAAATATTTTTCTACAGTAGTGCATAAAATGGTTCCAAGAGTTGCATGTAAAATGATAAAGCTTCTGTACAGCTGAAATATTTAACAGAGTAAGAAAAAGTCCAAAGAATGGAAGGAAGTCTTTCCAAAGTAACTATACACCAGACAGTGTGTTAACATCTAGGGTATATAAGGAACTGCAAAAACTAATTACCAGAAAATTACATCTTCAATTAAGAAATGGGCTAGTGAACTTAATAGACAATTCTCCAAGGAAGAAAAATATGATAATATATATATATATATATATATATATATATATATATATTCTACATGCTTAGCTTTCAGAAGAGTTTGTTCATTTAAACTATCTTGTTGGTAGAGTTTAAATGTGATATGTGAATAAAGGAATAGGCATATTAGTATTTTGAATACTACATGATCTCCTAGAATGGTGGCTGCTTTAATTACTAAACATAGATGTTATTAAATAAACACTACAAAGCAGACACCATCTATAATGGCAATTCTATTAATTTTGTTGAGAACATTATTCATTTTCTTATGGTGCATTTGTACTATATTAATTATGTACAATTATGTGTAATATTATAATGAATATTTTCTCCCTAATAATGTCTATTAATTCATAGACTAAATCTTAGGGGTTGGGTCTAGGAGTGGTTATTATTCTGAGTTGATTCTGCTCTGCTCCATGAACATTGAAGTTTTGAACTTCAGTCAACAGCTAACAGTGGAGCCTTGTAGTAGTGGGTCTATCTATGTGGCTTAACTAATGACCAGTGTATGCTATAAAGTGTGTTAACTTCTCTCACATAGGCTGTGCCATACACCTCTTTTTTAATTCTCAGATGGGCCAATTAGAACAACTTGCTATTTTGCATGACTTGCTTTGGATTAATCTACCTGGTTTCCTTATTTTAGTACTGCTCAGACTTGTTTTTCAGTGCAAATATTTATGTTCAGGACTCTGCTTCTGTTTGCTTAATATTTGTGTACATCTCACAATGTCCACTCCTTGGATTCCCTGTCTGACACAATGATTCCTAGAGAATAGCAACTTGAGCTGAATGTACATTGTCTTGAAGATGATAAGCCTGAAGATGATAAGCCCCTGTGTTGCCGTTATGTCTTTGGTATAGATTGTGCACCTCCCTTGAGGTTGATTTCCTAAACCTAGTGAGCACTCTGCTAGACAAACATTTCCTTTCCTTGAACGTCAAAGTTATCTGTATGAGCAAAATAACTTATTAAAAAATTGGAGACTTTAATGTCCCCCAGAGATTCTTCACGTGTGTCCTGCCAGAGAACTGAGTGGAATGGGAAGCTTGAACTGGACACTTGGTTTAGTCAACAACAGACTTATAAATAAAGCCTTTATCTCATATTTGCTGCATCTTCTCTGTTTTACTTCATATCCTTCTTTCTTCCCAAGCTGCCTTCCCATCATGATGAGGGTTGGGTGGCAGAATGGAATCAAATGGACAGTTGGAACAATGAAGCTGTCAGTCAGCAAAACTAACTCTAACCTTCAGAATCAATAGTGGCGACTATGTCTGCATTTTCAGTTGACTTGAGAGGGGAGTTGGTGGGAATATACAGAGCAATATGATCCAGGAAACAAATGAGCAAGGTTAGCACAGGGAGCCAAACTGACTTTGCTGAGGCAGAAGACCCTGGATTTGGTTTCTTTAATCTTGGCTCATTAGCTCATAATGAGGGAAAAGTAATTTACCTCAATGAGCACCGAAATGTAGCTTTTCTGGCAGTCAGAACCAAGAAACATTATTTATGATTTGGAGACATGATTCATGTTTGCCTAAGTGTCTCTTCACTTTTTAAAAGATGATTTACTTCCTCATTTGCTGTGAGGAGAAACTAGACAGTACAGTATTTTTTTACTTCATGAAGTTCATTCCTAGTGCATACATTTGCCCACTCACTTAGGCCCTGAGCACCTGAAATGGAGGGAAAGATACATCAGTGCTATGTTTAGGACATGCTTTCATTGGTGTGATGTCTAAAACTCTGAACACAAGTATTTGCAAGGAATAGCATAAATTGAAAGACCATTATGTTGGCAATGTTTCATTATTCTCAACTTGGAAACAACTTGCTTTATGTAATTGAAAATTTCACTGGGTTTGTATATTTTTTCTCTCCCCATTCTCATTTCCAATACTCTTTATGGATCATATTGCTCCACATATTCCCACCAACTGCCCTCTCAAGCCAACTGAAAATGCAGACACGGTCGCCACTATTGATACTGGAGGTTAGAGCTAGCTTTGCACTGACTGACAGCTTCATTGCTCCAATTGTCCATTCGATTTCCTTCCCTCTCACCCCACCCCTCATCATGATGGAAAGGCAATTTAGGAAGAAAGAAGGATATGAAGTAAAATACAGGTGTTTATGGAGTTTCTTGCCTGGATTTGAGCATATGAAAAGCTGATGAGGTCCCAGGGCTTCAGAATACATCCATGCCACTTGGGATGAAACAAAAGGAAAGGAAGAATTCAGAATTTGCTGTCATCGAACATCACAGAAACTCTACATGTATGTTCTTTGGCAATGAAGATGGGGACCCTAATTGGTTCACTCAGAAAGTTTCCTCCATTACTTTTTGCTTATCATAAATAACTTAAACATATTCTCAATGTTTTATAATGCTGCATGGATTAAAATGGCCCAAGTCAGGCACAGACCCTAGGGAACGTCCCTGGCCCGTATGCCATTGAGACTCTAATCACTGACTCCTTCTGCCATTCAGCTAAGTCATAAACAGAAGCTTAGGGAAGAATTGAAATTTCAGGGAAAATATGGAACAGTTGATTTTTCCTCCTATGGAATTGTGGATCAATTCATTCTATTCCCTTCCACAATGAATGGCTTCCTTTATCAACTACTCCCTATTTTCTATCATTCCATATTGTACCCAGTAGTGTTAGTCACACTAAGGCACTTACTGTAACGGCCTTAATTATCAGTGATGGTACAACAAAGATGCAGTTCTTATTCACAAAAGTCCCAGTGCTCCTATTTCTGGTTGAGGGACTCTGCTAGAAGCAATAAATCCAAGGACATGGCTTGCTCCTAATATACAATTTTTGTCATCTCAAGTTTTCTACTTCAAGATGTGTGAGAGAGAACATGGGGGTGACAGGAGTTGTTTCATGATCGGCCTAAAGACAGCCTTTATAGTTTTCCTGATACCCAAAAGTCACATCAGCTTTCAAAAGCTAGTTTAAAAATAAAACTAGTTCAAGAAATTGTCTGAGAGCAAGAACCAGAAACCAGCTTACTGACCCATGCAATTAATACGTCTCAGATATACCTGCTAGTTCTATAGTAGGGCTGGAGGCTACAGGAAAAGAAATGCAGAGGCTGATGAATCTGTAGGAAGGCAGATTTATAGAAACAGCTCTATGATAATGTGAAGGGAGATTAAATGGCCTTCTAGAAACAGTGAGGGCTGAGTTAACCATGTTCTCAGTAATAATATGAAACTTGAAGTTGTTGGCTGTGTATAACTTGTTTTCATCACTGTACTAAAGATATCTGAGATCATTGATTATGGCCTATTCTTCTTGGTATCCTAGCATCTAGTGACATTCATAAGCATTTTCTAAGTTAATAAGTACATAGATTTCTGACAAGGGGGTAAAATAAGTAATGGATCATAATTTGAGGAGAAAAACTGGTCTTTATCTGGTTTTAGGTACATAATAAATGTGGTCTTTTAAGTTCTTCTTTATTGTCTCAAAATTTCTGTGATTTCCCAACCTATGATGTTCAAATAGACTATTTTTTAAACAATTCAAAACATTTAGATTTACAGTATAGCTTCCTGGTTGTATAATATGTGTTGATTCCATTTGGGTAACATGCTCTATTTCTTATCTGAAATAAAGTGGATCAGATCAAATTTCAAGACAATTATGTTTTATTCTTGGCTAGTGGAGTCATTATTAGCTTAGGACTTGTCTAATAAAAGCCAGGTTCAAATGTCTAGTACTGTTATTAAATTTACTATATAATTTTTAATAAATGTAGTAGTTTAGATGTCCTGATAGCATTCCCTCTCTTTTGTTATTGAGAGCATTCAATCGTGGCAAAATAAGTATCAGTTTCTAGACTGTGAGCCTAATGCATTCTCTAGTTTAGTTCAGAGCTGGTGATCTGTTATTTGCTAAATGTATCTTGTTATCACACCAGTACTAGAAGGGAATCAATTTCCACTGTATATCACTATAGTTTCAAAGTTCTGCTTGGAATTTGGGGGGAGAAAAAGTTTAGGAATGTGGCATTATATATCCCTCATCTTTTGACTCATTGTGTGACAGACTAGGAATGAAGTTTAGGATCATTTTATATCACCAGAAGACTGGAGTATGTGTGAAGCTTTTGTGGATAAAAATGCATGGTTTTTGGATGGGTAGAAAGTAAACATTGAATAGAGATAATAGTTTGCCTAGAGACATCATTGATGTCTTTTAAACACCTCACCTCTAAGATCCTTGAAATTTTATTTGGTCTCTGCCTCCAAGTTTGAAAGAAATCTGATTTGAATATGAGGCATGCCACAGAGGCCTGCCATTCCTTTGTTAACAATGTTCTTTCAATTCTCCATCCTGCCTGACGGACTAGAAAATTAGGAACCACGAGTCATTGCCTTTGCTCTCTAAACCTATATCATGTGCTTAACATTTACTTAGTACCAAATCCTAGGCAGCCTTGTCCCTCAGTGCTCTGAAGTCTTCCTTCCGTTTCTTTTGTTATGGTGTTTGCATGTGTGCACACTCATACATGCATTCCTGCATTTATTCCGGGTCAGATTATTCAAGAGTTGCCTGCCTGTTTTTGTTTGTGTTTTTGTTTGTGTTTTTGTTTGTTTGTTTTTTTTGTGATAACTTATTTATCTTGCCTGAGTTCACCAACTAAGCTATGTGGGTTGCCCATTGGCCTCCAGGGACCGATATGTCTCCACCAGTTTAACTTTCAGTATTGGAATTACAAGTGCTTATTAATATAGCCAGCTTTCTTTAACTTGGCTTCTAGATACCTAACAATGTAGTGCTTTCAAGCATTTTTCCTACTGCGTGATCTTCTTAGATCCATCTTTCTTCTTTTAACTATAAGCATATGTGACATTTACCTTCTAATCTAGACCATGTTCTAGACTGGACTTTGATCAGAGATACACAGACAGGAAATGCTAAGTATTTCATACATTTTTAAACCTATGTACATTTTCAGAAGGATTACTTAATATAAGCAGTTTCCTTTGTGTTGTTATGTGTTGTATTTTGTTCATTGAGGTATTACCCTGAGCAGTGTAATAGACACTTGAGGCCACTTAGAAGCCAGTGAATGGGAAGAAAGATGGGGATCACTGCTTTGTATTTAACTGGCACATGGGATCATGCCAGGAGGCTTCTGTGGAGACCTGCAGACAGCATTTTTAATATGATCTTGGCTTTTCATGTTACTAACTGTGTGACTTCACGTTGCTCTTCAGGATGGCAGGAGGTCTTTTCCCACTGTGAATTTCATGGTACTTGTTTTTCAAACAGGTTAAAAAGCATGTATCACCAAGTGCAATAAACCTGTAAAGTGCTCAAACCCACAGAAAATCAGTATAAGTTCACAATATAAATCAGTTTTAAAGTGGTTTAGACAAATCCTTGACTGGTGTGTTTATTCTAGGGTGACTTAGGTTTGTATAGTAGGAAATGATGCTTATATATACAACCAGGCTCTCAGGGTATCAGTCTGTGCAAGGGTTGACCCCTCCCACAGAAGAGTTGTACAAATGGACCCTGGAAAGACTCACACTGAGAACCCACAGAGCTTTCCCATGGACAGTCAACCTAGTGGAGGAAGAAATGAGCTGTGTTTTCCTCCAGTACAATTGTTCAAAACTCTGATCATGTTTTTTTGGAAAGGAAACACTAAAAATGGGGATCTCTTGAGACAGACATATTGTAATTATTATTACAAATACTTTGCATTTAATTATCATCATTAATTATAGTTCTCCTATAGGAGTTTCTCCTAGTCTCCAAGCTTACTGTCTGTTCACTTGTCTCATAATTATCCATGAGTAAGCAATTCGTTCTGCATTCTCAGAAATTCAGTTTTTGGCTTTATTATTATTATTATTACTATTATTATTACTACTATTACTATTGTTATTATTATTATTACTGCATAACAAGGAAAATCAAGGGGAAAGGTGCTTTTTTCCCCTCTTTCCCCCATTCTTTTCTAATTCCCTTAGCTATTCTGCACATCACCCTCATGTCATTTTTTTCACACTAACACAAATGATATCTTCAGAAAAGCTGCACATGCATCTAGGGAGGAACGTACCATGGAGTGGACGGACAAATACTGAATTTTTTCCTGGCTACATAGACACACTTATGCATCAACTTCTTTTTCAGAGGAATCACTGTAGCTTGCTTAGTCTTAGCTGTCTGTGCTGTAGGTCCTTTATAAAACAGTGCTCGCTATGCTCTTTTATAAGAGCTCACTTGGTTTCCCTTGTCCTACCCTTTCCAAGAAATAGAGAAAAGGAGCCAAGATTGAAAAAGAAATAAGTCAAAATGGAAAACATATATCATCTGCTGGCAAAAGGAAATGAAAAATCCATAAATGTCTAGGTCAGTCTCTTGTAGAATGGTTAGCATATTAACTTATTAGTTAGTAACAGATTTTCATTGGGATCAGTGTCTGGCCTGGCCCCTCTGTCTACAGTGTTGGCATTTTCTGTGCAGCCAGACTATAGTGAGGATTGTGTGCTGTTCTCTTTAGGTGAAAGTTCATATTCTTCATAGTTTTCAGAAATATGCTTTTTTTCATTGTAAGCCTAGTCATAAGATGATGCGCCAAGTGCGTCGTAAAACATTTATTCCTGGATGAGAGTCAGCTGATGAAAACTCTTTGCAGTTGGCATGGGATTCCTTAAATGAGCTGTCATTTGTGACAGTGGCTTTATTTGTAAGACAGTGTTCCTAGGGGAATATGGACTTGTTGACCTTGAAATGCAAATGCTTGTAGCAAACCTGTTTAACAATTGGTATTTTTTTAACCTCTAAAATACTAAGAATCTTTTCTTGTTTTCTTTAGAACTGTAATCAGCCTTGAGCAGTAAAACAAAATTTGGATGATGCTGCATAACCTCTTCAGGGAAATGAGTTTTGCTATTCTTGTTGTTAAGCGTCACACACATCAGTGCCATTTGTCAGATATTGCTAGCTTCCTGTCATTTAGCCAAGACAATAAGGTTGTATGTGCTCATCCTCTTTAAACTTTTTCTATTTGACTTGATTTGGCCAATAAAGCATGATCAGAAGGATATATTGGACTTCAAATTGGAGTAATCACACTTAATAATAAGTGATTCATCATATCTGCCTTCACCTGGATCAAAGAAAAAAATATAACCAACATGGAACTTCAATCAGCCTTGTCCCTGACTGACTCCCACAAGCAAGCTCTTTTGATGAAATGTGTTGATTTTGTAGCATGAGAATAAACCTTGTTTGGCAGCAAACCTCTAAGATTTGAGGCTAGTAGCCATCACAGTATAACCTCCTCTCTACTGAGTGTGCATGAGTACAGGGCTGTATTCTTTGAACTATTTTACCATTAACATGTGACTCTGAGGAGACATCCTCTGTAGCAACAGTGACAGTCTTTGCCTTCTTTTATTAAGATCAGAGGTCACCTTAGTGAGAAAGGATTTTGCCCAAATGTTCCCTCTGTGTCTTCCTCAAGGAATATGTCCAGGAAATTAGCTAGGGCCTCAGAGATTCTCTTCCAGGCACAAACACAAATTATCCTGACCTCCAAGAAGTGTGTGTCACTAAAATGGGCTTGTTCTCCTCCACATCTTCCTGGTAATATTTAGGGATAAATGTGGTTGGTTAGCTAGCGTGTGAGGGTCTCGTGTGTCAGGCTTTCTCCTAAGCAATGGCAATACAGTGAGGGCAGAAAATGACTCATTACACCTGTCTCCCCTTTCAGACCATTGTTTCTCAAGGGCAAAATATCTCTCTCCAAGCCAGGTGAATTACCTTCCCTATAATTAGTACCAAGGCAATATTTTTTTAAAAGAGATATCCAGAAGAGTAAATTTATAGATGAGAATGCCCAGTTTATTACTCTGGAATTTATCTTTCTTTGTTTTGAACTTAAGATCCAAGACCAACCATTCAGGGAGAATAACTTAGCCCCACTTTTGTCTCTCCAGTTCTTTATCAAATTCTGTAGCTGACTTTATCATGTTGTAATGATTTCTATTACATCTGTCTTCCATTTCAGACTGTCGTTTCTCAAGGGCAGAAGCTATGTCTTACTGGTAGCTCCACATTCATAGTTAACACAGAGCTTACTGTAATACTGATATGGTATGTATGCATGCAGAGAGAGAAAGTATGGACGAAGAGAAAGAGGAAGAGGAGGAGGAATCTGTGGAGTGTGGAATTTTTCACTTATGACATTGTTTGTTTCCTTGGATTCACTTAGTTAATTCAGTCAGCTTTATTTTAGCATTGTAACTACAATTATTGACTTTTAAAAAAAACTGAAGCAGTCTATTTCAATATCTAAGTGGCCCCCCTCAACACAAATACACATACACGGACTCTAACTGTATAGTCCTGGCACTCCCTATGTACATCAGGGTTTCCCAGAACTCATAGAGTTGGGCATGTCTCAGCCTCTGGACTGCTGGGATTGAAAACATGTGACACCATATCCAGTCAGAGTTATTCACTTAAAACAGCATAACCTTGCCTTTTTTATCTCTCTCCATCTGCTGTTTGGTTAGAGTGAAATATTTGCAATAGGTAGAAAAAAATATAGAAGAGAAACACCAAAGATTTTCTTATGTTCAAGAAAGCTTTCAGCTTTCAGTACTTACACCTTGGGGTGGAAATGCAAGCCCTTCCCAGCCAGAACAAGAGTCACATGATATAATGAATGGGTAAGATGAAATTCAGGGACCTGAGATCATTACAGGGGTACCTCACCAGGGTATGTTATTTTTTTTTCTTTCTTTCTAACTATAGACCTTCTTGGCCTCATCCTATTGGAAAAGAGAGGATAAATTGCTCTGTTTTGAAGGGGCATTAACCTTAGGTTCATTTAACGAATTACCTCTCCCAGTGCACTAACAGATACCCTGGGGCCCAAGATGAAAAATGGCCTCTCTCCTCACAGGGAGGGCTCAAATATGTACTTTTCATTCAATCCCTTTAGCTTGTGTTGACTTTCATTATTTACCTTCTAGTTATGTATATTTAAAATATAACTTGATATTATATTCTCATCTTAGAAGCAAAAAAAAAAGTGAAATCTGTTTTCCAACAGCAAAGTTCTGGTTCTTATTTCAACTAGATTTTCTTTTGAAAACATTTTTATTTACATGTATGACTCTCTCTCTCTCTCTCTGTGTGTGTGTGTGTGTGTGTGTGTGTGTGTGTGTGTGTGTGTGTGTGTGTTTGTGTGTGTGTGCGCGCGTGTGCGCCTGCACCATGAGTGTATTCACATTCCACATCTACAGGGTGGAAGTTTCAAGGGGAAGTCATAGGACAACTCATGGGAGTCTGTCCTTTTACCATGCAGGTACTGGGGACCAAACTCGGGTTATCAGGCTCAGGGGCAATTGACTTTACCCACTCAACAACTCATTAGTAGGTTCTTTTAATTTCTGCCTCATTTTCTCCTCAAAATTTCACACTTGAATCTAGTTACCCTTTATGCTTCTCCTGGATTTCTGAAGACAGGAAGGCAGGCTTAAAAGGAAAGCTGGTGCTGTCGAGATGTGAGCATGTAGTCAGTTGGCCCAGCAGCTGAGTGGGTCAGTGGTCAGCTCAGTGGTCATCCCATATTCTGAGACCTGTCTGCACAGACAAGGTAATAGTCACTTCTTCCACTTTCTCTGTAGAATTCCCTGCTCCGTGGAGTCATTCAATCATACATCAATTATAAAATATTTAACAAACAATAATGGCTCTGTTTACATTCCAATGAAAGCAGTATTTAATGTAAGAATTTGGGAGATTTGTAATGTAGGTTTTATTACTCAGTTCTTGTGAGGTCACCAGGATAGGAAATGTCTGCTGTCACTAAAGTGAGGTCATTCATCATAGATCCCAAGGCAACAAGCAACCACTCTATGCATAACTATATGAGATAGTACTAGGACCAGTTAAAAGTCCCCAAAAAAACCCAAACAAACAAACATGTGATCAGTTATAAAACAAAAAAAGAGACCTTAATTGAGGTAGTGTTGGCCATGACCTTTTGAATACAGCCTAAGGGAGATAGACCCCTAGACCAAAAGCAGACTTCTTTCCATTTGGTGATGAAACTTTAACTGATTCACAAAACATGGAAGCCATACTTTACATTTCACACTCCATTCCCATGCCTCATTCTTGAACTAGTCTGACCCTGACCATCTCTGTGTTTGCCTTCCAGCACTGCTGGAAAAGCACATTATCTAGAGAGTAACTGTGCTGTGTGTTTCCTTTTGATCATCATCCTTGGCAACATTTTTATGAGAAAACATGCTAGAGAATATCAGATCTTTCCAACCAACCCACTACTCTTTCCTAGTTGGCTTTATATTGAAATTAGACCACAAAACAGACATTGAACTTTAAATGATGCTGTACCAGAGAAGCAGGCAGTAATATGTACATGCTCCTCCCATCTCAGCCCCATCACCAGGAATTCAGACTACAATGTCCCCAATGCTGGGCATTTTGATAGTCATTGGGAATCCCATTATCACAGAGCCATAAACTAAGTTATTCATAACATAAGTCCTGGATTATTGTGTTCATCTCTCACTCCATACATCCAGGTACTGACAGTTAATTATGCCATTCCACAGTAGATCAAGTTTTACAGCAGCAACAACGATTAACACTGTTTTATATTGGGGACATTTAGAGGATAAACAGTCGAGGGTTCTAAGAGAACTGCACTCAGCTGCCGACCATCTGAGAGAAACGTATGCAACTGCTATTAATACTTAAATCCTTTTAGATTTTTATTTCTAACAACCAGTCTTTAACTTCACAATGAGGTTTTGTTGACAGAAAACTTTGTGATCTTTCATAACAGAGTTGTCACCTTTGTGCTGCCCTGGCAGCCTAGCTGAAAACCTATGGTGTTGAAAGCAAAGCCAGAGTTTGTGGGTTTGTGTCACTGTGTCCTCTGGACATTGATGGTCAATGGGTCTGCCTGTTTATTTAATTACATACTGTTGTCTCATTTTTCTCCTCTCTCCTTTTTTACATCCCCTGCCTCCCCTCCTGTCTCACTGTGCAGTTTTCCTGAGTTTACAGAGAGAACTAGAGAATTCTTTTAAATGCACTGAAATTCTTTCAAAATTTGTTCGAAATGAAGTTGTCCAATAAAGCCATGTTGTTCATGACTTATGGGTCTTTCTGTTTGAGGAATACTGTTCCATTGTATCAAGATGGGCTTCACAAGACACAATGGCAGCTGGAATAGAGGTGGCTGTCATCCAACCATGCTGACTTCCATCTGCCCTCACCTAATACTCTCCCAGAGATACCCACTACTCCTCCCCAACTCTGGCCACACAAACCTCAATATCTTCTACTTGTATTCCTCATTAACACCGATCCATTCTGCTCTCACATCCCTGTCTTACTGACAACCTAGGAGTAAGGGGTAAATTTTCTTCTCCACTGTCTGTTATGTGAAGTGGGTCTGAGGAAAAGTGATTGAACTAGCAATAAGAAGAGAGCAGTGAATGTTTCTCATTGTCAGTTTAGAGAAAAAAACTCTACACATGACAACCTATGAGAAACCACATTATTTAAAGTCATTTTATCAATCATAAAGTGTCAAAAATCAGAGAATTTCTCAGATTAATAAGGACCATGATAGCATCATTGTGTGAATTCTTTACCAGATTCTTGCTCCAGTACAATTAGTTTTTAACTTTTACTTTAACATAATTTCAGAAAATGTATATAGATGATATAGAAAATCTCATATCTCTTTCACCTATTCATCACTTGTATTTCCTATGTTTTCTAATCATTCCATAATTTATCAATACTATTATACATTATTGATTTTTTAAAAAATTATCTATGGTGAGTTGTTAACTTTTATCCTCAAGTAATTTTAAGGAGCTTTTTTCTCTTTCATTCAGTTTGTAATCTTGCCTATTCGTTCCCCCACCCCAGAACATTAATCTTCTTTAAATTCTTATTGAGAACTTCATACTTGAGGACTTTATTTACATAAATTCCACCCTCCTTCTCCCCTCTCCAACTCCTCACAAATCCCTCCAATTCATGCCATATTCATAACCTGCTCTTCCATTCCTATTGTTACATGTATATGCATATATAAATAATGTCTGCTGAGTTCATTTTAGTATTGCTTATACACACACACTCACACACACACACACACACACACACACACACACACACACGTGTGTGTGTGTGTGTGTGTGTGTGTGTGACACGTGTGGTGTGTGTGTGTGTGTGTGTGACACGTGTGTGTGTGTGTGTGTGTGTGTGTGTGTGTGTGTGTGTGTGTGTGTGTTTAAGACTGGCTACTTAGGATTGGATGACCATTCAGAAAGTTCATCCCTAAAGAAGACTTCTTCTCACTCGCTCAACAATCAGTAATTGACTATAGCTCTTCATCTATGAGTATAGTCTACTAAGATCACCCTCCCATAACATTTCCATATGAGCTGGTGTTGTCATTGTGCAAGTCTTCTTTAGGTGATCATATCATTGATATTTCATGAGTGCAGCTTCCCTGTCATGTATAGAAGGCACAATCTCCCAGCAGACATCCTTATCCTCTGGCTCTTACAGTACAGGCCCTCCCTATTCTGTGATCTTTCCTAAGCCTTAGGTATAGAAGTTGTTTTGAAGATATGTAAATTGGTATTGGGTACCCCATGTTCAGTTGTTCTTTGCATTTTCACTAGTTGTGGTTACATCTCCTGCTACAAAAGGAAATGTCTTTGATGAGGAATGAGGGTTTCACTTATATATGGATATAAGAATAAGCATTTATAATGCCATTGGTAATTTTTATTGTTTAGGAGTCAGGTGTAAGTTGTCCTCTAGGATCCATGACTTTACCAGGTAGGGATAGCTGGCCAGGTTCTACTATCTGAAAGGTTCAGGCATTATGCTGGCCTGCCCCTGTTACCTGGTGGGCTGTTACCACTCAGGCAATACCCTGGTCAGCCCAAGGTTCCATGGGAAAGAAGTCTGCACGCAGGTGCAGAGGACCCCTTTAAAAGATAGGCCCCTGCACCTTTACGCTCTCTCTCTGTCTGTCTGTCTCTCTCTCTCCCCCTGTCTCTCTCTCTCTCTCTGTGTGTGCTCCCCCGTCTCTCTGTTCCCCACTCTGTCTCTCTATGGCTACCGGCCATGGCGGTCAGCCAATACCCTGTTCCTCTTCTTAGTCTCCCCATTCTACTGGCCCTTATAATAAACTTATAGTCAATATGTCTGTCTCGCAATATTTCTCTTTTCTTCTTTTTAAACAAAAGAATAACACTATCTACTACTTAGTTTTCCACTAATTTTCTTTAGAAAAGACCAATGAAGATGGAGGGAGGAAAGAAAGGAAAAAAGGATGGGAGAGGAAGTCAGGTGAGGTGAGGTGAGGTAAGAGGAGAGGAGAAGAGAGGAGAGGAGGGGAGAGGAGAGGAGGAGAGGGGAGGGGAGGGGAGGGAAGGGTATAGGGGAGGAGAGAAGAGAAGAGAAGAGAAGAGAAGAGAAGAGAAGAGAAGAGAAGAGAAGAGAAGAGAAGAGAAGAGAAGAGAAGGAAGAGGAGAGGACTTTAGTTTCTACTCTAGGACTGGCCCAGAATTATTCTTCTCTTTCTGCAGCCTTGTTCCTCTAGCCTCCTTCACACTGTCACTTGGGTCTTGCCTTTTATGTCCCTGACCTCTGTTTTCAGAACACTGGCTGAGTTGGAGTGTATGTCAGTGGAAGAGAGCTTGCCTCTAAGGAATGAGGCCCTAGGTTTGCTTCCCAATACTAAAACAAAACCAAATCAGACCAATGACTTTTTTGGTATTTCTCCCAAGGGAAACTCTTGTCACACTGAAGGGTAGTACTTAAAAAGCTGAAAACGTGCCATACAAAATTATCACAAATGCATGGAAAATGTCTTATTTGTTGAGGGAACCAGTAATGTGTTGAGGCCTTACTCTAAAAGAGAGTTTCATGGGCTAGAATATACATTTGGCAAATTCATGAGAGATTTTTTTTTAACAAGATCTATTTTATTTTTATTTCTTATGAGGATATATGACGTTAAACTGAATTTTTGTCTTTGAAAACCAAAATATTACATAGATCAACAGGTAAGTATGTATAAATTAACACAACATACACATAGTTGGCTGGTTGTGGTTTGTTACTCTTGTATGGAGATAGGTGTCACTCTGTAGCCCAAGCTGACCTCGAAGTCAAAGTCTCCTGCCTCAGCTTCTTTAGAGCCAGGATCACAGGCATTCACTACCATGCCTAGTCCATATTCTAGTACAACAGCATAGTGTTCATTCAAGAACTTATCTGCAAGGGATATTAGCAGAGCACATCTGAATTAGACATGAAACGGAAGAATGTCTTATACAACCAGAAACCATCTGGAAAAACATAATGAGTTGCACTTCCATAGCGCAGAAACATGTGGGCTAATTTCTTCAGTTATATGAGTCAGTAAGAAGTCAATCCAAACATTGTACTATAATATCATACTTTTCTTCCTGGCCAGTAATTGTCAGAGGGGAAAACATGCAAAGCCACACAATGTGTCTTGAGATCCATGCATCCCTTTCCCACAATCATTCATTCCCTGTGCTTCTGTCCCAAGGCATTACCTTTAATGAAGAAGGGGAGGGTCTCTGATCTTGCCAAGGATATATTTGCTACACTTTGGGGAATATAATAAAAGCCAAGAAGCTTCAGAAATTTTAGTCTTCCAGACTTGGGAATCCAGAGTTCACATAATAAGGAAACACAGCCAATGGGAGAGGGCCAGCCAGCAGCCCACCCGGAGCATGGCAAGATTTTGCTTACTCTTTTCCCTTTTTCTCACTTCTCCTTTGGCATCCCCTCTCATTCTCATGCCCTGGTGGGCTTCCCTGCTCTGCTTCTTTTGGTAACATTTTATACAAGGCACCTTCATTCTAATATTTTTTTCTTTTAGCTTGTCAGTGATCCAAGAAAGACTATATGCCCAAAGTTAGGATTTGAATGTTCTTAATGAAAGTGATGCCCTCTAAGGAAGAAACTTATTTTTCTTTTAGATATAAAGAAAATACTGTAAATATTGCTTCTGACTGAAAAAAAAGGACCCATATAATTTTCTATTTTTAAAGATTGTTTTAGTGTTTGAATTATTTCAATTGTTTGAGCATTCAATGTATGATTTTTCATGTCTGTTTTATTAGGGGACAAAGAAATATTTAAAATTTGCACCAAATATTTCTATAATTTCCTCTTAATTATGGTCTTATAGAGGGGTAATATACCATGATTCATGTAATTATTTCCTTGTTTGCAGATTATTTTTCCCAATTTCCTGAACTGTGTGTAATCCTTTGAGGACAATATTTTTGTTATTTGTTTTTTGATAATTTTAGATGTAAGTATGATATTTGTACATTTCCTCTCCTTTGTCCTCCAACTCCTCCATTTTCCCACCCCCATTTTCTCTTAAATCCAGGGCATCTGTTTTTAAAAACAATGAATAATTTTCACACACACACCACACACACACACACACACACACACACACACACACACACACACCCTGCAGAGTCCATTTAGTGTTGTGGGAGTATATATGTATTCAAGGTTGACAACTTATTAGATAATAAGTAGGAGACTCATCTCTGGGGAAGGTTGATTTTCCCTCTCTGAGCAGCCACTAATTGCCTGTAGTTCTTCATCTAGAGGTAGGAGCATGTGTGATTACCCCATTTAAACTGGCATATTAACTTATTAGGTGATCATATTGTTGAGATGTCATGGGTTCAGTTTCCCTGTCACACATAGAGGACATAAGCTTCCATCAGATATCCTGGTCCTCTGGCTCATATAGAGTCTGTGTTGCAGATGTAGATGTTGGGTTTCAGCAACATGTAGTCAGTAGTTCTCTTTTTTCCAGGGGAGGATCTTGGTAATGGTCCCTACCTATTGCAAAAAGAAGCTTCTTTGATGAGGGGTTAGAGCTACACTTACCGGTGGGCATAAGGATACAAGTTTATTATACTTATTTTAGGAAAGTGGCAGTAGTAGGTTTTCCTCTAGGTTTCACACCCCATTAGCCATAGGAAGTTGGCTAGGTTATTAATAGGAGACATAATTTCCCTTCTATTTAGTGAGCTTTAAGACCAATACCTTTAATGAATTGTACTTATTTGCATTCTAAGAATTTTACTCATAGAGGATACTTCCAGAAGTTTGTGCCCCTTTAGATCTGGGCACTCATCCAAGGCTCTAGCCATGCAGTCCCTACAGTGTGTGCAAGGTTCTATGTCATGATCTTCACACTGGGTTTGAACTCTCTGTACTCTATTGTTTTCTCAATTAGTTGTTTTAACAATAATATCACTGATTAATGGCTTAGGTGAACATTTTTCCAAATGTTAACTTGTATCTCTCTTTCTCTCTATATAAAATATACATATTTTATAAATTATGTATATCTTAGTTATCCATAGTTTTTACATAATGGCCACCAGAAAAACATGGCTGCAACCTATAGTGGCAATTATATAGAATATTATATATACTAAGTAAATATTATTAATAAATGAATAGTATATTAATACATAGATAATGTGTTTGTATAGAACATATGTGTAACATGTGTGTGTGTGTGTGTGTGTGTGTGTGTGTGTGTGTGTATGTGTGTATAAAATTCCAGGCACTTTCCTAGATTCCTGTTTGAGTTTCCATTTTTTCACTAGTGAAGTGACACGTCATAAAAATATCACAGAGCTGTTGTGATTGGAGAAGATAAGTTGTTACAATATATATGACAATTCCTGACTATAGGAAATATTCCTGGAGCAACAATTCTTACTAATGTGGCGATTAACCCTGTGTCAAATATCTGCTATAGAAATGGGGATTATTGTATTTATTTATATCAGTTGCAATGGATTAAATATGTTAATCCATTGTTATATTTGTTCATAGATTCTCTTGCCAGTCTTCTGTTTATTTCTGTTACAATACCTGGTGAATTATTTTAAGAATGCTTGTGTGCTTTGTCCAAATGTGGTTCCACATCATGGCAATAATAATAGAAAAAGGAGTTATGATAATTCTTTCTGTGGCCTCATTTAATAATGATCAATGTTATTAACCTCAAGGCACAGAATGGGTAAAGAAGGCTGGTGTGCCTGCCTGTCAGTATTGAAATAAGAAAAAGTCAAACCAAAAAGCAGTTCAAAAAGGTAATCTCGATGACTTCAAATCCCAAGCAGTTATTGCTAAATCTAAGCACTCAATGATTCATTGGCATGAATAACCATTTTGAAAGAGAAGGAGGTTCTCTCCTGTTAAAGGTTACCGCGTGCACTCAAAGATGAACTGTAGTCCGTCAGGCTAAGACTTCTTTATTCAGATAAACACCAGTCCAAAACGCAAGCCAGAGCGAGCTCACAGGAAGCAAGCTAGCGTGGCCAGAGAGAAGGGGCCAGGGTCTCCATGTGCAGCCCATAAGAACCTTTCTTTAAGTCACCCCGACTTCCCTTCACCCTGCCCTCAAGGGAGAGTCCCCAGTACACCTGGCACCTGTCCCTGTTGCCTGGGGCGGGGCTAGGGTGTCTCCCTACACTCTCCCTCTCTCTATTTCTCCCTCTCTCCCTCTTTCTATCTCTTTCAGTGTCTCTCTCATCTCTCGGTGTCTTTGTGTGTGTGTGTGTACTTGACACCAAATTTATCTTAACCTCTGAAATGTGGCCATCATAATTTTCCTAGCATTAGCAGAGCATGTCTGCTGCTTTTAAGGACAAACTGTAGAACTTTGTGGTCTCAGCTAACCCCTTGGCTCTCGCCTCCCTCCTCCCCTTTCTTCCCTTGGAACTCATTTGTGACCCATATAAATTTGCAACTTCATGTTCTGTTTCTCCAGCCATATATTCAGTGACTTTCTTATTGTCATGTTCTTATTTTTCCATCTGGGTTTCCTTCCAATGTCTCATGTTTCACACATGTTTTTGGCAGTGTGAAGGTGAGAAAAAACTAGGCAATTCTTCATAAGACACTGAAGTGTTTGGTGCACTTTTCTAAGATGATCCTATTTGCCATTGGTTGCAGCTTACTGAAACATTTAGATGGATGAGCAAAATGTTCCCTTCTAAAAATATGCTTCAAATGTGTCTAATTTGCTTTGTGAACTTGGCATATTGCATAGAGATCATGACACTATGGGATGTCATACTAAAAATATAGGGGTTATTGAAAACCTACATTTTTGCTGCCTGTTAGCACTCATTGTAGCTTAGTTAAACTAGGTGTGCCAATAAGAGAAAAGGAAATGGTAAATCAGGGCAAAGCATAATCATGAATTAAAACGTAGCTACCAAAAGACACATATGAAAGTGTTCAACATCCTTAGCCATCAGGGAAATGCAAATCAAAACAACTCTGAGATACCATCTTACTCCTGTCACAATGGCTACAATCAAAACCACCAATGACAGTTTATGCTGGAGAGGATGAGGAGAAAGGGGAACACTTCTCCACTGTTGGTGGGAGTGCCAACTTGTACAGCCACTTTGGAAATCAGTATGGCAACTCCTCAAGAAAATGGGAATCAGTCTACCACAAGATCCAGCAATTCCACTCCTAGGCATATACCCAAAAGAAGCACATTCATACAACAAGGACATCTGTTCAACCATGTTCATAGCAGCATTATTTGTAAAAGCCAGAACCTGGAAGCAGCCCAGATGCCCCTCAACTGAAGAATGGATAGAGAAAATGTGGTACATTTACACAATGGAGTACTACTCAGCAGAAAAAAACAATGGAATCTTGAAATTTCCAGGAAAATGGATGGAACTCGAAGAAACTATTCTGAGCGAGGTAACCCAATCACAAAAAGACAAACATGATATGTACTCACTCATATGTGCCTTTTAGACATAGA
The DNA here is from genome assembly GCF_003668045.3 of Cricetulus griseus. NCBI lineage: Eukaryota > Metazoa > Chordata > Mammalia > Rodentia > Cricetidae > Cricetulus > Cricetulus griseus. The sequence continues at coordinate 37,335,775 of NC_048599.1, read as the reverse complement.
GTAAGGAATTACCAGCCTACAATCCACACTGCCAGAGAAACTAGTAAACAAGGAGGACCCTAAAAGAGACAAACTTTGTCCCCTGGAGAAGGGGAAAGGGTCAAGATCCCCTGAGCAAATTCAGAGCATGGGAAGATGAGGGAGGGAGCTGTGAGAATGACAAGGGAAAAAGAGGAAGGATGCAGAGGTCATGAGGGAGCAGAATGGTTGAGTCAGGTATAGATTAGAAGAAAGGATATGTGATAGGTAGGGTTTTAGCTGGGGGTCGGGGAGGACAGGAGGGAGAAGGGAACTGGGATTGTCATGTAATTCAATCTTGTTTATAATTCAAATAAAAATGAGAAAAAAGATTGGTTTTACCTTTAGATAATAGTTAAATAAAAATTTAACCTATGGACATACTTTAAAAAAAAAGGAGTTCAGTTAGGGGAGGAAAGGAGGGAGTAGGAACTGGGATTGGCATGTAAAACAATCTTGTTTCTAATTCAAATAAAAAAGAAACATATTTTTAAAAAAATGTAGCTACCAAACTGTACAACTTCATATCTGTGCAATTTCACTGTTTCAATAATTGCTGTTTGTTAGATCTGCAGATATGTTCACAGAAACACTTCTCAGTCATTAAATTTGAAAAGATCTTGTTAAAAAAGTTTCTGAGTCCCTAGGTGTGGTAGGGCCTGAAGTTCTACATTTCAAACCAGCTCTGAGGAGGTGAGCTGAGCCATAGACTATGGTTTGAGTAGTAATGGCTTAGGAACACATCTCATACTGGGAGTACATGCATGGAACTCCTTAAATAAATAGCTGGCCCCAGCTACAGAGATTATCATGTAGCAAATTTAGAGTCAAGTCTCACATTTCTGAATCCCTGACAAACTCCTGCATGCATGCTGCTGCTACTGAGAATACTCAGAGTAGAATTTGAATAGGTCTGATTTAGCATTACTCAAACTTATGTATCTCCAAAATAACAGATGACTTATGGTGGGATATGATATGGTGTGAACTGTCTAGAATGAAACTGTGATTTCTGGAGTTGTTATCTCCAGTGGGTCACAGTTTCCTTAACCATGAAATAGTTGCAAATTATCAGTGACCCATATTTAGACTCTTTACATGCTTCCAATGATGAGGAATCCTTGTTTAATTTGATACACTAATTTTAATTCTTTTTGACCCTGTGTTATGAAAACAAGATCCAGGACAAAAAAGGTATGTGGAGGAATAAAATGAAAAGTTACATGTTAAGCTCGTAAGCACATTAGACAATAAAGAAAAATCACTTATTGAAATGTGTACCCTGGCCACCATGTGTGTTAGGCATTTAGTGGCAACTCAAGAACACTCCCACAGCAGTGGTTTGATCAAAGAAGGGAAAGATAATGGATACTTGTTCACTTCAAAGTGACTATTGTTTGAGAACCTATCACAATTAAAACTCACCAAGTAGGAGGGAATTGATGTTTCCTACTGTAAACCTAGCCAACTTTCCATGGCTAATATGGCTATAAAGAGTAGAGATTCTCTTGTTAGTTTTGTCTTGCTTTGTTTTTATTTTTGTTAGTTTTTCCCTTTTTCCTGTTTCGCTAAATCTTTCCTCTACTATGACATGGTATCCTTTTGTGATCTTATCAGTTACACAGCCCATGACAGTCATGACATTCACATGTCCTTTCTTTTATTGTGAAATGTAGAGCCAAAAAGCAAAGCCTTTCCCTGGAGATCATTGTGAGAAAGGATGTTGAGGAGTATGCCTCACTCTCTGCCTGCTCTGAGCTCTGGACCTCAAACTATGAAATGAATTCTCATTAGTGTTTGTAATCCTGAACCTATGTATCTTAAGAGCTATAGAAGGACACACTTTTGCGTGGAATTGGGGCAGTACTGTTTAGGTGTATGTATGAATACTAATGTATGAAATTACTATCACTCACAGATCACTCAAGGTGGTTGATACTCAGGAGGGACATCAAGAATAAAATAAAAATTATAGCAATAGATACTCTCTGTAACTGACATGCTGAAATAATAACATCTTAGTCACAGAAAGAGAGTATTGTGTCAAATAAGGACAGAATCGTTGCCCTAAGTCATCATGATGTCTATATATAGTATGGTCCTGCATCATTGCAGAACTACTGTTGGTACATGATGTATCCCTTATATGAGAGGTAAGCATGGCAGTCTTCCTCAAACATCCAGACAAGAGCAGCTTGTCTCTTCAGAAACCTGCATGTCTTCTTTGGCTGCCTGCGAACTTAGCAGTAAGTTTGGTATTCATCTGCAGTACTTGAAAGAGCCTAATCTCTCTATATATACTTTTTACTTGAAATACTTTCTTTGAATTCTACTTTTTATTTAACATTCTAATGAGAGTTAAGGTAAAGAGCAAATCTAGAAAGTCATGGCCTGACACAACAGGAATAATTGCTTGAATAAACTATCTTGAAGGGCTCCTACAACTCAAATTGGAAAATGGGGTGGATTGTAGAATTTCTGAACTATAAAACTTATAATTTAGAGTTTCTTTATTTCATTTATTTTATGGTCTAAGGTGGCTTCTGGAACTCTATCAATGGGCTGTTCCATGATTGTGCAAAACTAACAAACAAAAAAGCAAAGTGAGAATATTGTGACTTGTGCTTTTCTAGAAGGTCTTCAAAATAGTTGGTCATATGATCTCATCTGCTGGTTTGTATAATATTTTATGCACAGTAATGACCAAGTGATTAAGTATTTACATTGTGTTATGGTGAAGGAAGGAAAGAGAAGGAAGAAAGGAACTTTCAATACCTGCCCAAATTATCTGTTGACACTAGAGTGGCAACTTTTATTTTATGAGACAGGGTTCTCTGTGTAGCTCTGGCTTCTTTGGAACTCACTATGTGGATCAGGATGGCCTGGAACTTTCAGAATTCTATCTTCCTTTGCCTCCTGAGTACTAGATTAAAGGTGTGTGCCATCACTCCTAGTCCTAAAGAGGACACTTTAAACTGTCTACTATAGCAGTAACTGGCTTAAAGATTAAACTTACTAAACTTTAAAACATCTGATGACAAATTGGAAAATCTTTACTCAAACATGTTCATTGTTTATGCACGAAGCAAATAAATATCTTACATCCCAATTTAGTACAATTTTCAACAAAAAAGTAAACAGGAGTTTTAAGTAGGACATAGGTTATGATGTCTAGAATTGCTCATGTAGAATTTCAGCTTTGTTTGGAGATTAAATCAATGATTTATGTTTATAAATATTGATTTCCTTTCTGGGTTGTTTCATGAACAGAATGTGAAGGCCATGGTGTGAGTTCTTTTTGTTTTTGTTTTTACATTTGTCCTCAGAGTGGTGATTGTGGTTGTTTCCTTGACAATTTGTATTACAGACTCATTTTTCAGATGATAAACAGAGCATCAGAAATACATGGTGAAATTGACTATATTTACAAGGTGGCACTTAACATTTTCTATTTATAAGTATAGTACCTTTTACTCACTATCTAGGAAACTCTTGACAAAAATGACTTTCCATTAACTATGTGTTAAAAGTCAGAGCCTATTATTTACATCTGAGATGCACAAAACTAAGATAATTTAATCTTCTTGTCTAGTGTCAAGTGCACTAAAAGAACATGTGCTATGAATGAATATTATTTAAAATCAAATATGCATTACACTGCAGCTCATCTCAGTTAACAGAACCATCTCAAATTAAGTAAATATAATCTACACCTACTGATATGTAAAAAGTCATTACACAGAAGAGAAGGGTCTTAGGTTTTTACATACTCTGGTAGTGATTTATAACTGTTCTTTGGGTTATGTAGGATTATGTTTGTGTATATGGGTGATTGAGGATAATATGAAATATAATCATTTGTAAAAGTCAAAATTGGGAATGAAGTTAATGTCTGTCAACATGAGGTCAACCATCCACTCACCGCCTCTTCGCTCATCATCAGTTGAGTTGGAAGAGGGGGCTCCCTAAAATTTACATTGTCCAAGTTCTTCACGTTGATCTTTCATTCAACTATGTTTTAACTTCTCAGCTATTTTTCACAATTTGTTGTCCTGTAAAGTAATAAATGGCCCAAATTTTCTACACACTAATTAAAATTCCATTTCTCATGAATTCTTTAATCGAGTGCAAGTCATTATGTGCTTTGTTGATTCTTAAGTGCAAAGATAATTGCAATGGGCAGCATGAAAAGGGTTTGATTATTGCCTGTCGACTCTTGTGAATTCTAATAGGTCTAATTGCATAGCATCAATTCATCATCTCAGCATCACTTCTTTTTATTATTAGCTCTTCGAATTGTAATGTGCTCATAAAAAAGTGTTGTAGTATATCAGCAATGACACACTACCTGGCCTATTATAATTTTCAGCACTTACCTTGTGCAACTCTTAAAATTAAAAGTTTATTATGAAGTTCCCTTCTTTTCTGAAACTAATTTTAAAATGTTCCTGTATGATGATATGAATACTGTCCAATAATCTACATATGAATTTGCTTTGGAAATAATTCCATTAAATGACTGCCAAGACCTCCTTTGTTCAGATTGTTCCTATAAATTCAGAACATAATGTGTTAGTTGGAAAACACTTATTAGACTTTTTAAATGGGAGTTCCTGGTGGTGCTTTAACAGAGTTTCTGTACTATACTGACTATTCTAAAGGCAAATGGAAGAATGACTTTCTACTGAATAATAATATGGAATTTCCCAGGGACCCCACTTAAATGGCTAAAAGACCACTGATAAATGTGACCCCAGATACTCTATTATTTGTACTTTGGAAACAGTTCAGCCCTAATTTACAGATAGAACGTGAACATTTAACCAGTCTATAGGTGAACTCATATTTTATATGTCTAGTAATGATGGCAGAACCTCTGAGAATGTGCATCCTGTGTCAAGTACTTTATTTTAATTATTACTTGCAGTAATTTCAGGGGCCTGTGGTGAATGAAATTTCAATATGACTTTTTTTCAGACAAGGCTCTAAATATCTTGCACAGTCATCATTTGATTTATGAAAAAAAACTGGAATTTCAACACAAAAGACTGGTAGCTTGGATCCTACTATCATGCTCAGTGGTTCTACTTTCCGAAGTGAAAGCCATAAATATTGCTAACAGTAACACTGAAAGAAAAATTACCAGACTGGTAAGATGAGCTCAAGTCATCCCCAAGATGGAATCAAACTTCAGAATTGGTGATTACTTTAGGGTAATATATTCAGAAGTGATTATATTCCATGCTTGGAAATGAGTCAATTTCTTGCCATTTTCCTGCACTTAAGCAAATTGAAGACAAATTTCTTAGTTATGTACTGCTGTGTAACAAACTATTCCAACTCTTGGAGGAAATCAACAACTATCTTAATAGGCTGGAAGCTTCTGTGTGACAGAAATGCAAATGACCTTTCCATGATTTAAGGTGTCCCCGTCCTTATTAGGAAGGACTAGGAACTGTCTGGCAAATGTTGTATCCTGATGGGCTGCTTCACAGCATGGGCTCAGCCAGGAATGACTACTTGAGTGCCTACATTTGTGCTTCTCTCCCCATGCCACACAATTGTTACTGTTCCAAAATGTATTTCATGAAATCAAGGCAGAACCAGCAGGGATTATCACCTTCGTACAAAGAGTACCACAGCATCACTTGAACACATTTCACGGGTTGCAAGCAAATTTCTATAGCCATCTGGGGTTGGCTGGGAGGGGATTCGCACACACTGTCTTTTGATAGAGTGGCAAGGTTCCATTGCAAGGAAGCCTGTGGGCAGGAGATATTGTTGTGGTCATTTGGGGATAATATGGCCTGCCACAGGGAATGAATCACGATCCTGTAATTGCTTCCTGTGCCATAGCACTATTTGGAAGGAACAGGCCCCCAGCAGATGTAAATTACTGTCTTAAGCATCCTGCTGAAGATTATTTCAATAAGAAGATACCTCTTTCTGTATTTGTACAATAGAAAAGGAAGAAAGCAGAAAATTTTAGTTGCATAGATATTCTTTATAAAGAGATTCCTTGAAATCTCTCCAAAAATCTTTCATTTTACGTAAATATTTTATCCAACACTTGTTTTCATTTCCAAATATGAATTATTGATATAAATATTAATTTTGACTTTTCTATATCATAAGAAATTTGTAGCATTATCATTTACTGTTCACAGAAACTCATTTCTTATGTACTTTGAAAACCAGTTTGGAACAGTGAGATACATGGGCCTATTGCTTAGTATATTAACATTCTTAAAAATAAAACAAACAAAATTTACATGCAATGAAATTTAAAGATCTTAAAAATGGCTTTTGACCTACAGTGAGTTGATCTGTGCTTTTTCAAGTTCATGATAGTGCAAGAGCAGCATGGATTCAGTAGAAACCATGCTTCAAAATTGTGAATTTTGAGCTTTTCCTTGCTAGTGATATATAGTCTAATGCTGGGTAGAGGCATCCAGCAGCAGCTGCCAATCAGCCTTGCAATCCAGGTGCACAACTGATGCTTTCTGGGGCAGCTGGCTGCTAAACTATGGTGTTCTGTTAGGTTACCCACGCTGTAGTAAGTACATTTTCAAGTTAGGGTGATATCAGTGACTTCATTGGGAAGTAACACCTATTGTACACAGAACGACACTGTTTGTGACTGGGTTAGTTTGGGCAATGAACACACAGCACTTAAGACAGGGGATATTTCTATAACACTGAAAGTGCTCTATGAGCAATAAGCAATAATTTTTATTGTTCTGCCATCCCTTTTGTTCTGACAGCTGCCCACTCTAGTGATGCCAACCTCTCAAAAGCAACATTGCTTGAATTCAATTACTATGTATTAATTTTATCTGTTTTTTGATAGCATGCACCACTCTTTGTCATTTTTTTTGTTTAATGTAGAGGCCATGGCACTCATGACTGTAGTCAAGGAGATCAGTTGTCAGTACTCTTATTGTTTGGTAATATTCAATGTAAATCATGACAGCTTATCCATGCTCCCTTGTATTTTTCTATTATTTTATTCTTGACTTTTTTCTCCTCTCCTGAATATATAATATCTCTTCCTTTGTGATTTTGTCCATGTTTGGAGTTATTACTTGGTCTTTGGAGACAGGGTTTCTCGGAGTAACAGTCCTAGCTGTCCTGGAACTCATTCTGTAGACCATGCTGGCCTGAAACTCACAGAGATCATCCTGCCTCTGCCTCCTGAGTGCCGGGATTAAAGGTGTGTGCCACCACTGCCTGGCTTGGAGAATCTTCTTTATCATTTGTGTGTTGGTCTGGTCTGTTGATAACAAATTCTCTTGGCTAAGGTGTGAGGAAGTCGGGTTCCCGTCAGTATTTCTGGGGCCCTCTACTGAATTTAGGACTCTAGTTTGACAATTCTTTGCTTTCAGTCACTTGGAAAATATCTTGACAAATCCTCCTTTTCCTCCAAATTGTATGACAAAGAAACATCAATCATTTCAATTGTGTTTTTTTTTTTTTACTTTGTTGGCCTGCCCCCATAAAGATAGACCTAATGTCTTCCAGCCTGCATTCAAGATTATTTTTGTCTACTTTAGACATTTCTTTTGGGGTTTGTTTGCACATTTGTATGTTTTTGAGGGAGGGCTTTACTGTGGAGCTCAAGCTGACATTGAATTCCTGTGTTCAAGTGATCTTTTTGATTTCATCTTAGGAATAGTGTGAAATACAGACATGTGCCATTGGATCTGCCTTTATTTCTGAAACAGATGACCGGTGTTTAATCTCATGTTGTGTCTATGTTGAATCTGTTGACTGTCTCATCTTAATTGAAATTTTACTGGATCTTGGTACAAGGAGTGATTTTCTACCATATTCTGTATGTAATTAGGCTGTGGATATTAGTTAAACCTGTCTTGGCAGGTCTCTGACAATTCATTCCACCTGAGGGAAAGAGGGCACTGGCGTACCTCAGTAATTCAGGGATAGAGGGTCTCTTGCTTCTTCTGGGAAGAAACTGAGTTTCAGGCTCTCTGATAGACTTTAGGTAATTCATCCCTGATGAGAGGGAATAGGCACACTTACCTTACAGTCTATCCAGTCAGCCCTCATCGGCAGGAATGGTAACAGTGATGGGTGGATTGAAATTTCCAACTTTGTATATATGTGATCTCCTTTGGCATTTACAGAGTACAAGAAAAAACTCTTCTTGCTCCCATTTGAGGAATTCCTGCTTCTCTGAGCTAGTTCACTAAAACCCCTAGGATAGGAAATGCCTCAGTGTGATGGCATTAAAGGAGTCTATCCTCTTCGAGTCCTGTATGACAGGCAATGATTTTGGCTTTCTTTGTGGTATTTGATGGAGTAAAAGATTCATCTTTATGTCTTACTAGGTTTCCCATTACCTGGCTTTTAGAAAGAAGAGAACAGGTCTTTCATGGGGATTTTGGTAAAATGGTCTTCTCTTCCAGGCACCTCTGATTAACCACTCAAGCTGGATTATGTAAAGCAATAAGAAAAAACAAACATCTCTTCACCATGTGGGTCTAATGCCTGCCTTATACCTTCTCTCTACCTTTCATGGTCTTCTTATGCTTGCTTAATGTACACTTACGGTGTTTTCTGCTACATTTAATAAGAAAGATAGGGCAAAGTCCATCTGTGCAGTCATCTGCTTCATGTGGGTATATTAAAAAATGACAATACTCTCAGAATCAGATTGTGTCTACCACATGACTGATAGTTGGGGATGGCAGGTATATTCATTTTAAGGCCCGAGCATCTCTGAATGTTCAGTGATCCCTTATAGAAGAGTTGTGCCAGGTTTGAAGGAAGGATGAAGATGGAGTGATAGTATAACCTTTTAGCTAGAAAATGCAGGAAACCACTCAACTTTATCAACACCGTCCATGGAGGTGTTTATTCTTGGCCATGAACACATGCGGGCATGGATATATGTAAATACCCAGGAAACCTCCATTTTCTTTTTCACACTGACAAAGGCAAACAAGCCTAAGGACAAAACACTTGGAAAAAAAACTTCCTAAAACGTCAGTGGAAGTGATCTTCTTTATTTCCTAAGTAAATGGTAATTTTGGCCTCTTAACTGTTTGACCTAGCCTTTTCTCACAACAAGATGGCTCTACCAAGGTACAATTTGTTTGTAAAACATAACATAAGGCTTTTTTATTTATTTATTTTTTTTTACGGTGAGTCTATTTTATGGTACATGTATTCCTGATGAAATCCCTGTGGTCATCTGGCATAGCAACATCTAAGGGCTTCAGATCTCCTGATGGACTTCTGTGTTTTCAAAGCATCACCATCACTATCTGTCTCTTGGGACAGTAGAGGGCATCCTCTGGCTGGACCTTTTCAGTTGCAATATAATCTTGTACTAGGCTTTTGGGGTATGGACAATATTAATAAACAATTTTGTCTGTTCAGGTAGCCTTTTACCAAGCATGAATTAACTGTTAAACTGCTATGTTGTTTAGTGTTTTAGCATGCCCAAGCATCATTTCCTCTTTCCTTCCCCTCTCTTTTTGTTTTTGATATTAGGAGTCTCTGTCTCTCAAGATCTCTCTCTCTCTCTCTCTCTCTCTCTCTCTCTCTCTCTCTCTCTCTCTGTGTGTATAGGTAGTATTCATAGGTTTTGTTATATTTACACAGGCACTTCCTATACTATTGATGTCACATTCTAGAATATTTTCATCTCTTTAAAGTAAAAGTATATCCATTAGTAGTTATTCTATATTCTTCAACCACTCATTCTGTCTGTTCATGAACTCACCTTCTATGCTTGTGAATTTTCCAATTCTAGACATGTTATATAACTAACTTCATCCAATACATAGACCTCTGGGTCTGTTTTTTCTCACTTAGTTTAATGTCTTTGCAATGTTTCTATGTGGGACTATATTTGACAGAAATGTAGTTTATATACTTCATTCTTTGTTATGGCAGAATAAAATATTGCACAGGCATACATATATATGGTTCTATTGATGGGTCACAGGAGTGATGCTGCTTCTTGGCTGTCATCAGTAAAATAGCTATGTATATGTACACAGACTCTTTGTCCCAAGCATATATTGTCATTTGACTTCAACAATTCTTAACAGTAGAATTGCTGAGTCATACAAAAATACTGTGTTTAACACGTTGAGGAGTTACCTGCCTAGCAAAGTGCTATTTCTAACAATACTTCCACCAATACATTAGGGTTGCAATTTCATTCCAGCTTCACTCATACTTAACATTGTGAAACTTTGTGATTATACCCATCTAAGTGGGTATGGAGTGGTATCACATTGTAGGTTAAATCTGCATTTCCCTAACAATGAAAGATGTTGAGCACTCCTTTATTTGCTTATGGACTACCTCTATAGCATCTATCCAATCACTATTAGTCCCATTTTTCATCTAAGTGTATTCAAAGTCAAATTATAGGCTTAGTCTTTTCCAATTAGGTCTGCTGGTTCTTTGACTTTGTTAGGAAAAATGTTTTAATTATCTTCTCACAATTAGTGATCACACATATCTTAATCTTGTAATTTAAATGATTTCAATTAATCTCTCAATTAGTGTCATTACTGTTCCATTGACATTTAATCCAGAATGAACTCTTCCTACTGCAATATTTATTTAAACTGCGATTATATTTGTGGCCCTTTTCTATAATTCATAATATCTAAAGTAGAAATTTGATATATTTTGCTTCTGGAAAGTTTTCTCTACTTATGGAAACATTTAAACTATAGATTATAATTAGCAAGTGTGGAAGGCCAAGAAGAAAGTGTCAACAGAAGAACCTGTTAAAATAATAAATATGCAATGACCCTTGCTAGGGTATAATTATCATTAGAATCCAGTGGTGGAAAAATCAAGGCCAGAGCATTTATGTCAAATAGACAATGGCCTATTAAGTTTCAGGTAGAATTTTGCTAAGAGGTTGACAGACTGCCATTGCTGGTGTGTACTGCTATTTTCAACAAGAAGTTACAGACCAAAATCACAGGCATCCTCTGGGAACCTCTCAGAGAAAAGTTCTTCATCTCCATCCCCATCCTTGCCCCTACCAGACTTTCTGAACTAGAAATTGTTTGTTTTGTGATCCAGGAACTTTTTGACCAAACACTGTAGATCATTTTGAATACACTTAGTCTTAAGACTTAACACTCCATTTTTCTGAAGAAGTGCCAAAGGAGAAAGTGGGACATAGCAAGATGTGATGGTTCATTAATGGTTGTCAACATGACTAGATGTAGCATCACCTGGGAGACACATCAGAGGAGTCTGTGAAAGTATTTAATAGTTATTTAACTGAGGGAAGACCTACCCTGAATGTGGGTGGCACTATCCTATGGTTATTCCCTAGATTGATTATAAAGGAGAAAGCAAGGAGAGTGCCAGCATGATTCTGTCTCTGCTTCTTAACTACAGATGTAGAGTGATTGGCCACCTTAAGGTACCACTGCCATGCCATCCCCTCCATGAGCCAAATAGATCCTTCTTTCATAAGTTGCATTCGCCTTGTATTATATCCCAGCAGCAAGAAAAGTAACAGATGCACAGGAGTTTAGGATCAAATGAGGGCACAACATTAGGTTGTAGTCATAAACTAAATATTGCAAAGTAAGCAGGTGTCTTTCTGTAAGACAACATTGAAATTAGCCAAGACATGATTGGGTGTGCTGCATTACTTATTGTTGAGAAGGGAAGTGAGATTATTCTGGTACAAGGTTTAGGTAGGAATGCATTTTCTGGACAGCAGCTTGAGGTCATACAAGAGAATGTTAGGGTATCAAACTGTGGTTGGAAAGGACAAGTTATATTTTCCCGGTTGAGCTTAAATAATTCAGCAAGTAAGGGAAATTAGGCTAATTCTGAAGACAGTAATTGGCTCTATTAGGAACATGGGCCACACTTTTTCCTTTGTTGGTTATGGAGGCCCCTTAGCAATAGATGGAGGGAGGATATCCTCACCAAAGTACTGCCTTCGGAGGGCATTTTCTAGACAAGCCATGAGTCTCGGGGAGACAGAGATCACTTTGGGGAAAAATATGGAAAGTTAAGCCCATGAAAGTGAAGGAAGGCCAAGGCCTTGATCTGAGAGGAACTGAGGTATGCTAAGGCCCTAACCTGGGAGTAACTGAGTGTAAAAATCATTTGTCTATTTTAAACCCTTCAAGATGAACTTGTTTTACACAAATCATCAAGTCTTTCATAAAGAAGAATGAGGAAGAAGTACAGAAAGTCAACTGAAGGGGACCATGCATACATAAGATTTTACTGGGTTGCTTTTTTAAATCCATGTTTATCATAGGCTGAAAAATGAAAAAAAAAAAACAGCTCCATTCTAAGAAGGAAAATTCTCTTTGTATCTTGATCTCATTCCTAGGACACTTTACTTTCCATCCTCTGGCCTCTGTGCTTCCTCCAAAGCTCCTCCTTCTTATCTAAAGAAATATATGCAAAGTGGGACAGAAATATGAAAAGGACAAGTGTAACATAAAAAATAAAGACCCAGAGGCAGATATTGTCGTTCAAGCTGAAGATCAGAAAAGCAAAGAAGTCAGACACTACCTCTTACCTCTACCTCAGACCAAAATGGCTGATCCTATCTCCACAAAACCTCAGAAGCAAAATTCTCTGACTTCCTGTCTCCTCCAGCCTTATATTCCTTTCTCTGCTTATCCATATCATTCCTGTCTCCATCTCCCTAGTGCTGGCATTAAAGGTGTATGATCAAAAGTGCTGGGATCAAAGGTGTGAGCTCTGTTACTCTTGTGTAGGCCAGGGGCCCCTTGAACTCAGGGAGATCCATCTGCCTGTCTCCTGAATACTGGGATTAAAAGTGTGTGCCACCACTGCCTGGCTCTATGGCTTGCTAGTGTGGCTTCTGGGATTAAAGGTGTGTATCACCATTGCCTGACCTCTATGGCTTGTGGCTAGCTTTGCATTCTGAACCCTCAGGCAAGCTTTATTAAATCATAAGTAATATATCACCACAGACCAAAGACAGTATCTTCTTCTTTGACCACATCCAAGATCATGGTAACTTTAGCTTTAGCCATTAAGAGGAATTTTACCATGCAATTAAAACGAACAAGCTCAGGCTTCACAGAACCTGAGAACTAAATAAAGGAGGCTGAATATGTAATCCATCGATTCCTAGTCCATGGCTACATTCTGTTATATAAAAGAAACATTCTTTTATTTCATGTGCACAAGTATTTTACCTGCATGTGTGTATGTGCACAGCATACATAACTGGTGCCTGTGGCAGTCAAAAAGGAACATCAGATTCCTGCTGTAGAATGAATGGCTTCAACCATCATGTTGGTACTGGCAATGAAACCCAGGTCCTCTGCAAGAACAGCACATGCAGTTAACTACCGAGGAGTCTCTGCAGATCCAACGGTTAGATTCTCACAGAGATTAGATTTAGAGAAGGGCTATCACTATCTTTGTGAAATAGAGGCATTTTCATAATTCCTTGTTTGTTCATCTTTACTTCATAGGAACATCAGGAGGCAAGAAAGCACATGTTTTATTTAATCCCATGGAAGCCCTAACATTATTCTATCCATACAATCACCTTTGGCAATTCCACTAGAAAGGTTAATCGTGTTGTTCTGCAAGATCCTTCCTGTAGCAGTCAAACCTATCCTCTTACAGCTCACTAATTGTATTAGGGATTTGGCTGCTCAGAACAAACTAAGCTATAAAACTGATAAAAGTCTATCAGAATGTGTTGTTGATATTGTCGGCTATGTATCCAAACATAGCAGCTTGGCAGCTTTGGGAAATCACTCAGCTCCTTCATTCATTTTTGATTTAGAATATCTCTGGGCACCTAGGCTGCTTAAAATTATACAGATTTCATGATTAAAGTAAAAACTTAAAAAAAACCATTGTTTTAAACAATTTGATGGGATTTGGGATTTTTAGTCAATGCATTAAATCAATTAAGTATTTATAAACAGTCTCTCAAGTTGAATATACCCTTAAAACCTGTAATATGATAGACTTCGTGATAGACATGGTGATCTTTCTCTCTCTCTCTTCCTCTCTCTCTCTCTCTCCTTCCTCTTTCTGTGTATGTGTGATATGTACACATACATTTTAAACTAGATTCTATATGTTTTTATCATAAGATGATTTCTTTCAAGATTACAAAAGCTATGGAAATGGTTGTAAGAATGGGGGGAGAATTCCTTGTTAAAATACAGCAGCACAATTCACTGTATGACTACAATATTAATTTTTTTTACTTGAAACATCCTGCCATGGGGTTATTTGTTTTCATCACAAATAGAAGCCCTATAAAAATACAGAAAATTTAATCAAACTATGTGTAAATATTTCAGAAAATGCCAAGTGTGCATTGTGTTAATTAAAATCAACTAAGAAATAGTCATTAATAAGACTTATCCTTGGCATTATACATATAATGTACACATAGAAAAAATGTAGAAACATGTTGTAGTCACAGGAAAAGAAAAAAAAATAAAATGGGCAATAGGAATTCTTGGAAACTAAACAACAAAACTTTCAAAGAAAATGAGGCATAAAAGACCAGAAACATCTGAAAATAAGCCAAGGAAATGTAAAATGCATTGAAGATGAAGTATGTAAGATGTAATAGAGTATTGAGGTTTGTTCCCCAGGATATAACCTCACCCATTAAGGATTCTAGAAAGAGGTTTATGTGGTGTTCTAGTGACAGTCTAGCCCACGACCTTCTCCCACGGCAGACAGGAAACTGTTGTCTCTGTTCTAGTCTAAGAATGATCTCATTACCTGCCTATTAATTTGTTTCTATTACAGTATCAACTGGACCCCAATCAACTGTAAAAGCCTCCAAACCAACAGGAAGTCAAGCCCCAGGTTTCACTAATCAGACCACCAAAGTTCAAAATAAAAGTTCAAAAGTTTGTTTACAATTTTAAGCAAAGAATTCTAGAGAAAATGAAAGAAGGGTATCTTGATCTAATTTGGGTTGCTGTAATCTATCAAGACAAGACGTTTGTTTGAGTTACAATTCTGGTGACAAGAGTGTTCAAATAGTTTGGTAACTCCTACTTGAGTGATAATACTCCAGAAAGTTAACCAGCCCATATTCTCAATCAGGCACAGGAAAAATAAATGCTTATGTCCTTGCTTTTTTTGCCAGTCTGCTGCTGGCTCTCTTTACTCTTAGACAGTTCAGGGCTCAAACAACAAAACGGTGGTACCCACGTTATGGTGGGTCTAACCACATTGAGAATGGCTCTTTAATTGTGGAGAAAATCTCCTGAGGCAACCCGATAAAGATAATTCCTCACTGGGGCTCCCTCACCAGGTGATTCTAGTCTGGCTGTCATTGACTGTCAGTAGTAAGCAACACCATCAATATGTCAGAAAACATATAGCACGAGAAACTGAAAATAAACCATCAACATCTGAAAATCCATAGATTTAGGAAATTCCTAGACTCACAGTGTCCTTGAAAGAATTAATCAAGGCATATGTCTACAACAGTAAGGTGAGACTGAAGAAGAGTGTGGATGCAAGAACAGTGGGAGGCACAGAAAGAAACAGGAAAAATGTGAAATCCGAGCCCAATTGATTAGCATTTAAAGACATGAATGTACTAATGAAATACATAAAATACAGAAGATCACATAGCAATCCCAGCTAGACACATTACGGATATAGTATTTTAGTAGAGCAGGTGATAATAAAGTCAGTGCTCATCCTGTCCTGCATGGTGGGTACTGCACTTGCTGTTTTCACATGCAGTTCATCATTTATTTCTATAATGAACTTGACAATAAGTAGTGTTCTTATTTTTAGAGTTTAGAAGACTCAGTTGTCATGCAATTATGTCACAAAGGCTTGTATGCTGAACATGTGGTCCGGCAGTTAAGAGTGAATACTGCTTTTTCAAAGTACCTGAGTTTAGTTCCCAGGACTCATGTTTAGCAGCTAATTTCCACCTGCAACTCCAGTTTTAAGAGATCTGACTCCTCTGGCCTCCTCAGGCACTTGCCCTTAAATGAACACAATTTCTCTCTCTCTGACTCTGTCTTCCTCTCTCACGTTGTCTCACTCTGGCTCTCTCACTTGCTCTCTTGCTCTTGCCCTCTCTGACACATTTAATAATTTCATCTGTGGGATTACTTTGTCTCCATGTATAAATGTGACCCCCGTTCATGTCTGGTACATGGAGTCCAGAAGATAGCATCAGTTCAGCTGGTACTAGACTTGCAGCTGGTTGAGGATGCTGCAAATCGAATTCAGGTTCTCTGGGAGGATAGCCAGGGTTCTTAACTACTTATTCACCGCTCCATCCTCAAGAATAAATAATTTTTATAAAACAGTATAAAGGATTGTTGCTTTGCTAATTTCTGACATTATACTTGTGTATTCCATTGACAGTCTTTCCTTAATTGATGGTGTTCTATAGCCTAATTCTCTTCTACTTGTACTATACTTACCTCTCTTTAACAGCATTCATTTGTTTTTTCACCATAATCCTTTCTGGTTGTCTCATCACATCTCAGCCATGGTCCCTTTTCTAACTAAAAGTATGCTTACTGATGAGGCTACATGATGGCATATTTTAGAGAACTGGTCACCAGCATTATTTATTTATTTATTTATTTAGAAATACTTCTTTCTTTTTAAAATACTGATATCCTTTAATTAATTTTTAGAGCTTCCATGCAATGGTTTCATTCCTGGCTTCTAGGTTACTCTGACAAAGCCTCTTAGATTTGTATGGTTTTGTACTAGTGGTTTCCACTAAATAGTGTCAAAGAGGTGCATATTGAGCTCTTTGAATCATGTTCTCCAGATAAATCAGGTTTGAAAGGCTCTGTGGTAGATCAGCTTCCCCTCAGTGATTCTAGGTCAGGATCAACATAGGCAAAAGAAAGGAAAATATATGAAAATCTGATTCAATACTAGAAAATTTGGCTGTAGAGAAATAAGCATGTCCTTCTCTCTTCTCTTCTCCCCTTCTGTTGTTTACCTTTATAGAACTTGTAAGCTCTTAGAAAACCTAACAAATATGACGACAATTTGGATAGCAGCTATCATTCAATTTTTTAATTCCCTGACATCCTCTGTCCTGGAGTCAGTTTTCTTCTGAATCAATTTTGACACATGTCCCTCTTTTCTCCTATTCACCCTAAAATTGCCATCAAAATTTGCCAGCTTCCTTATAACATTATAGAATTGTCTACCTCAATTTTAATGACTGGCTGGGCTCCCTTTAGTAGTTAGTAACTCATTCTACATAGAATGAGGTATGAGGCAATAACACCATGCCATGGTTGCTCTCGGAATTAATGAGCCCAAGGGATCTTTGCTGACTTAACATCACAATATCATGTGGAATCTGTACTTTAATACCTGCTCTTCCCCACTAGAAGCAACTGTCTTCATAGCAATGATAACAGACTTTCATCTTTAAATCCCTGAAAACTCGAAGAAGTATTCCTTCCCCAAGAAATGGGAGGGTAGAACTGTCATGGCCACCACCATGCGGAAGACTCATCCCTTCAAATGCTGAAGATTTCACATAAAACAGTTGCATTGAGTTAAAATAACTTTAACAATCCATATAAAGACAGATGAAATTAGAGACAGATTTTAAAGTTTTTATTTTTTTTCTTGAGCCATAACAGAGGCTGGACAGAGAGATGGACCTTGAACAATGAAAGCAGGATTTCAAGGGTCTGGAAACAGCTTGTGTAATATATGAATGATGGTCTGTCTGGATGTGAGTTGGGACAAATACTAGTATAGAATTGTAGCCCACTAACAGTAAATGACAAATGCCACCATTAATAAATCTAATACATCTGGTTTTCCTTCCATAGATAAAAATAAACAAACAAAAAAGTACTTCTTTGGGT
The DNA here is from genome assembly GCF_003668045.3 of Cricetulus griseus. Taxonomy (NCBI): domain Eukaryota; kingdom Metazoa; phylum Chordata; class Mammalia; order Rodentia; family Cricetidae; genus Cricetulus; species Cricetulus griseus. Next base: position 37,317,890 of record NC_048599.1, on the reverse strand, counting down.
TTGGGATCGAGGTAAAGTCATTCGTGGTATCCCCTTTGCATTTGAAAGATAACTATGACATCTGTCTGTACAGTGCTAATGCCTGATTCCACATTACTCACCAAAGTGCTTCTGGGTAGAATGAATTTGTCCCTTCTGAGAGGTAGGTGGGGTTGTAGACAGATTTGGAGTCTTGCAACAAAACCAGCTTGCTTCTGTTCCTGCTAGAGCACACACCCTTTGTGAAAGTGCCTAATGAAATTGCCATAAATATTTTATCATTTTTCACTCCACCCACACTTCAATCATACTGTTGAATTTGTATAAGTTTCACTCATGAATAATGCAACTTCCCAGGACCAAAATTTGCACACATTCTTTCTTTTAGAAGTTATGTCAATGCAATGTTCCAAGTGTTCTGTTCCAAGTTCCTAAATAAAGGTGTTCCTCAAGATCATGGTGAAGGCCACTTGTAGAGCTGTCCACACACATATGCAGTGCAGATGTCAGATGTATAGGCGCTGGACTGTTCTGAGCTGACCTATGCATTGAACAGTCTCAGAAAGACTCCAATTCATTTTGATGGAGATATAAGTTTCTTATATATAAATATCACCTGCCTTTAAAGAAATGTGGATGGTGCTCCCATTAGTACTTTGAAACTACATATAGAAAGTCAGAGTCCATTTTGTGACTCAAAAAAAAAAAAAGAAACAAAAAACCAAAATCATTCCCTAAAACAAAGGAAATGTATTCTAAGGAAAGCCAATGGAAATGAAGGAAGTGCCACTTTTACAAAACGTGGTTACTTCATTGTCTCTTGCAAAACAAGACAAAGGAGTCACATTGTTTTGTTTTGTTTTGTTGTTTTAATTTCTTTTTTTCTTTTGGAGAAGTCAGTGGAAAGAATCTCATAGTTTTAGTTATAGTACAATGCTGTTGGATTCTTATTTTTGTAATCATCCATAGTGTAGTTCCTAGGTAATGTCTTACTGGCTTTGGGTGGTTCTTTGAAGAAACAGTTCCTTGGTTTTGCAAAACTTCATGTTGAATGATCAGAACCAACACAACTGGATTCCATTGCTTGCCCAGGCTAAGACAATATATTCTACCTCATTGTTTTCTCTCATCCACTGCATCACCTCTGATTAGACAGATAACAATTGGATGAACTTTTATTTAATCATCCACAGATTTACTAATTATCCATTAAGCAACTGTTCCCATAGAGTTCTTGGCTTTGTGGAAAACACAGACACAGTTCTGTCATGTTCCCTGCAGAGGAAGCATGGCAGTACCACAGCAAGATAGGAGATACAGAAGCATAATGCCCCAGAAACAATTTTAAAACATATGAAGTTGTATCTAGTTGCCTTCAATGACAGACAGTGTTGGAATCACTGGGAAATGTCATACTATTTGAAGAAAGAGTCTTTGTAGCCAGTCTTTGAAGAAATGTTAAAAAATCATAGTAGTAATCATCAAATATAAATGTTATCAGAAACCAAAAGAAAAATAGTTGAAAACTCTTTCCTAAGATAGGATCCTTGCTCTCATCTTCAGGGAATCTACATTTTTCCCTGGGTCTCATGGAATGGGAGGAGTATTCACAGACAAGAAGTGCTTATGGACAGGATACTCCTAACTTCAGGACATTTCTGGAACTAGAAAAAAATGATCCACATGGTGAGACTGAGTGGAATACTTGCTTCATAAACTTGGCACTCCCAGGAATGGTGTCACAACCTGTAACCCCAACACTTAGAAAGAGAGACATGAGGATGACTACAAACTCCAAAACCAGCCTAGGCAAAAGAGAAGGTTCCAAGCCAGCCATAGCTACTGATTTCCAAACCCCAGCACCCAATGAAGTGTCATTGTTAATATGTCCTTTTTAATAAAGAAGCAGAATCCATAGGTAAGTGGACAACTGCAGAAGAATCATTCTTGTCTGGGCTTTTGGTGGTTACCGAAAATGGGTACACATTCAGGATCTCAGTGCAAGCCAGTATGATTCACATACACCCCTCAAATATGTCAGTTCTAGCCTTGTCTCTGTGTTCAGAATTGCCCTTGCAATGGAGACTTACACTCATTCATTTTTGCCTACCATTTGCGATTTGCAAAGTTTGTTTTCTCCTTGAATCCTAATACAATACTGTTTTTACATGTCTGTGAAAAGGCAATGTTGCGGTCATCTCTTAAAGCAAACAAAGGCCTTATTATCATCTTCCTTGAAAAAGTGATATTGTCTGTCTGGGCCTCCCTCCCCCTTCATTGGAAGCAATAGAAATGCCATATCTTTGACTCACTTCCTTCTAGGATGTGAGTTGGTTATAAATTGATGTTGAATGTTGAGATTTTGTGGTGAGTTCAGCTTCCCACACTCCCTCCATGACCCATCTCTATTGGATATAACACTATTATAATCTAGATGCCCCTAGTTCCCTGTGAAATGTCAAAGATCCCAAGTGGTTCACTCTAAGGTTTCCCTTTGTACATATCACAATGTGTATTATTTTTAATCCCTATGTATAAGACCTCAGTTTCAAACAGGACACAGTCGCACTAGCAAAGTCAACTTTTTGATGTTTTTGAACAAGGACAGTCTTATATAGATCTTTCATAAGAGGGGGAAACTAATACAAAATTAAAGATGAACTTTGCCCTTTACTTTTCTTTTTAATATAGAAGACATTGGGTATGAAATGACTGAATGGTATCTTATAACCCCACCTTTAAACCTCATAGCTTTGAAATCAAGAAAGTGTAAAACATGTTCAGTATATGATGTCTTAAATATAACAGTGTTAATGAATCTCATTTAAAAATGTGACCGTTCCTTCAGATGAACTTGGTGCATTCTTATGAGCTCCCTTAATGTCAATGCCTCAGCTGAAAAATGTAAACATTGGTTGTCAGCTAATTAGCTAATTGCTTAATCTTAAATATAGGCAGTTACAGCACCAAGAGGGTGAGCAAGGAAATCAGAAGTGATTTGTTTGTTTGTTTGTTTGTTTGTTTGTTTGTTTGTTTTGAGAGAAGGTTTCTCTGTGTTGTTTTGGAGTCTGCCCTGGAACTCGATCCATAGACCAGGCTGGCCTTGAAGTCACAGAGATCCATCTGCCTCTGCTTCTGCCTCCCCAGTGCTGGGATTAAAGGCGTGTGCCATCAATGCCCTGCCAAAAGTGATTTTAAAGAGAAAACTAAAAGCTAAAGGATACCAGATTACAAGTTTATGTGACTGTTAGTTTAGTGTAAATTCATGCAAGAAGTTGGATGACTATAGGCTCCATGGACACAGAAACTCATCGTGCAACTAAAGAAATCCACAAGAATAATCCAAACTCAGAAATCTGATGCAAGGCAAGAGCTGACTAATATTGTCTCTGAAGTCTGCTGCACCTTTGGAAAGATCATTTTATGAAAAATTGATTGTTTCTTGAAATATAATATAAAAAACAAGCTTTGAAAATATTTATATGAAAACACTGACCTATATTGGAAGAAAAAAAAAGCAGAATTTATTTTGTAATGCGATCAGGTGGTAATTCAATTTCCTGTTAACTGAACTTAAAGTATTCTCTTTCAGGTCGTAGATTGGTGTCGCTTATCATATAAATTGGTCAATAAGATTTACAAATAGTGCCTTTAGTGCTTGGTTTTCTGGTCTTATCTCTAGAAAAGGAAATCAATTTAATTCCATGCTCTGGTTTTCTCCTTAAAATTCACTGGATTTGAATATGATTGACAGGGCATGGCATCATTATGCAGACTGTTAGATGGACCGATTATATTTATGAATACAAGAGTGGAGTGAATGAAAGCAACATGTAATTGATTCTATACTTGGTCTGACTGTTCATTAACAGTATGAATGTAGCACAGTCACTCCTCAAATGGAAAACTGATGAGAGCAACCTATATGCGCTCTCACATTTGTTTTAAAATTCATTATGCTAATATTTTTTCACAGAATGTTTTAGCTGCGTTTGTTTTGCCACGCATAAGTCTGATTGAATCTATGTAAATAGCTCTACTGCATTCAGCATTTATTAGGTATTCCACTCACACGTTTTTCAATTTATACTTTTGGAAACGATGAGGGTCTCATCTGCGTACTCCCTTAAAGGCAACCTTCTACCATACCCTCCTTTTCTATGTAGTTCAGACTAATTTCCCAGGATAAATAGGGATGGGGGAGCCCCGGGCTTAAAAACAAGAGCTGATTTATCAACTGATTGATTTCAGAAACAGATGAACAGAAAAGGTTCCATTTGTCTTGCCACACTCGAGTCTGATGAGACACAAAAGGGCCTGCCCCCTCATTTTCCACACCTTTTCAAGGGGCTGCATTGGATATGCTGATTAAATGCACAAATTACATTTCTGTTCTCTTAGCTTTCCTGAGCGAAATGAGAACAGTGCTCAGAGGCTGCTTTTCCTTACTGAAATGTGGAGGTAGACACTCTGGGGAAGGGAGCATCATACAAGGGCTCCCAGAGTCTTAGAATGCTGATTCTATGACCCCGACACCTGACAGTTTCTGTGTCATTCCAGATTCTAGTAAAAAAGAACCAACAAAACTGGGCTGAACCAGACATTGGAATCTACATGCTACAGCCACACCACCATCTCCAAACTTAATATTGTTTGCAATGATTCCTAATGTTCGTCTCAGATTCCTGTCTTGTCTTGCTTTTTTATTGAATCATCAATTAACTCATTAAGGCCAGAGAACTCAGTGATAGAACTAATCATATCAGTCTTTTTAATGGGTTTATATTTTCTTTATACCACAGTCTATAACTGACACAGATGTATATCCAAAACTCACAGCACACAGCTGGGTGTGGGAAACTGTGGATCATGGCTTTTAACATATGTACACACAAAGGCTTTGGTATTCTTCTCATCCAAAGAAAGGGACTGTATGATTCAATTTGAAACAAAGTGTTTTCTCACCTGTGGCAATTGCAACTAACAAAACATAGGGTTAGTAGTGCTGTGTGTCTTCCAAGGTAGTTGCAACCAACAAAATAGTGTTTGGTGCTGTGTAACTTCCAAGACTGTGTTATAAAAGGCACCATTGCTCATGCTCTTGTTTTTGGAAAGATGACCTTGCATGTAAGTAAAATGCTATATGGCTATCAGGCTGTGAGGAAAGGCAGATATACCTACAGAGAATTATGCTTCTCAAACAGAGAATCAATGAAGTCATCAGAGAGAACAACACCCTTCCAACCTTTGCCCACTATATTCTGTTGCAACTAGGTAAGCAACTGCTGACTTGAGCATATGATAGACTCTAAGCCACACTCCAGGCTTGTTCCCTTTCTGAACATCTGAAATCATAAAGACATGTAGTTACATTAAACCACCATGTTTTACAGTAACCTCTTACAGAACTGTAGCTAGCCAGACATTGAATGTATACAAATTGAAGAGTCAAGCAGTAAGATTCATAATAAGCACATAGACTAAACAAATATGCATAAATTCTGTCAATATGTAGAACATATTGGAAACATTTATAGCTAACAATGTTATCTTGTGATAATATATATCTTTGCATTGATCTACTCTTTTGGGCACAGATCTTGAGTCCTTAAACATGGAGGATCAGACTGTTTTCTGCATTGTGCTTTTATCTCTAAAAGTTCTTGACACTTATTTCAAATTCTTTGGCTATTGTGGTAGTTTTGAAATATATTCCATATGACTATGGTGAATGGTATTTGTGTATTATAACTGTATTAAAACTTGAAAGGTAGTTGATACTCATAGAAAAGAAAATGTTCATATAGTGAAATGAAGATAATTAGTATTTCCATTTCCTTAAATATTAAACAGAAACTTGCCCTTTAACTTATACATACCTTAAAATAATATTCTCATAAGAGAAGTAATGAATGGCAACAAAATAAAACCATGATATACCTGATAGACTTACTGTTTTCAATTTCTTGTGTCTTTTTTGTGCTTTTTTCTTAATAACATTTTCATATTTATAATAAAAAGCAGCTTATCTTTGAAACATGAACTAGCAATTGTTGTACAGACAGGATAAACAGGATCTAGGAATGTGTCTTCACAATCCATATCCTATTCTAATAATTTAATTTTCAAGTAGGTAGTTCTAACTTACATAATTTGAACATTATAGAGAGAAATGTGGAACTGGAAAAAGGCTCAGCAGTTAAGAGCACTGGAGGCTCTTCCATAAGACCAGAGTCCAATTCCCAGTAACCAACTGTAAACACTGTACCCAGTTATCTGATGCCTTCTCTGACCTCTATAAGCAGCAGAAACACTTTTGGTGAAAGCATACAAATAGACAGAACATCTATACACATAGAGTTTCTTAAGTATTAGAAAGAGTAAAATAAGCATATAATAAAACATAACAAAACTACTTGGGTTTTTTTGTCCTTGAAAACATAGATATAGATATAGATATTGATATTGATATATACTGTCCCCTGTCCTTTCTCCTCCTCCTTCTTTCTGGGTACCCTAAGGTAAGCACTCTCCTCCAAGACAGCATTGTGAGCACTCCATTGACCAAAGCCTCTAGACCATCAGACATGATAAATCTTTGCTCTTAAAGGAGAAAAGCCATTTCTCTCAGGTATTTGTCACAGCAAAAAATAAAAAGAGATGTGACTGATACAGCCCCCTTTAGCTTTGAAGACTGAAACCCAAAAAAGGAAAGAGTCTCACCCAAGTTCACACAGCTCATAGTAGCAGACTAGGGTCTTCTAAGTGGTAGTGAGCTCTCAGGATTTACAGTTTAATGTTCTGTCTACGTTCCTATCTTTGTGCTGAAGGTCCCTTAGATGCTGCAGCTACCCCTATGAACAATGACATGCATCATTTTGTAATTCTTGCCAGTTATGAAGCATTGAATTTAGAAATTCTAATTTTATTGTCTGTCCCAAAGGATTCACAGTCCAGCCTTAAGATAAAGCATTGCCCAGGATTTTTGCATGCATATGTATCTGCATCTTGTGAAGATGCTATTCTGTTTTGAAAATAGAAATTAATATAAAGGATCTTTGAAATTATAGGAGCTATTTGTTTCAAATTTTTAATTGTAATATATTCAATCAAAAGATGTTAAATGATAGCTAGCCTATGGTATTTGGGATACTTAAAGGAATCCTTGTGATAAAAAATTTGGGCTTCCTAACCATGTTCAAGTACTTTTGTTGTTGTTTTGTTTTTGTTTTTGTTTTTTGTTTGTTTTTAATGGCCACATATCATTCTGTGCTAAATCTGCCTCCATTCTAATGTTAAATACTAATGTTGCTGTACAACACTGAAGAAATGACATCAAAGAAATAGCTGATTTGTTTTATAAATAAGGAAGCCAAGTCAGGGATCCATATAATGATGGCTTACCATGGGTACTTGATCACTCAGAGGTGAAACTGAAGTTAGAATCTATCTCCCTGACTAGAGCTCAATGTAGAGTAGTTACTAATAAGTAAAATGAACAATTAAGATAATGAAAAGAATTTCCCTTGAAGCCTCATATCGATTCATCCTCTGCTTTGTGAATCTGAGAGGTCATTGTGTTGATCAATAATAACACTTGATCTTTGATACTGTAAATTTAATATAGAGCATAAAATACAGGGATCAATATTTTGATATTGGAAAAGCTCATTTGTTCTCTGACTTTTAAATGAAATGGAGAGCTGCAGAAACACATGCAATCATGTTTCAAAAATCTCCCTTAAGTTATGTAGACATTGATGGCTAAAAAAAAGCATAGGAAGGGCTTTTATTTTATAACCACTATGCGTTCTCATAGGTGCCTCCTCAACATTGTTCTTCCCACTAGTTCCTCTAGGACCGTTTCTGTCTTTGCATCAAGTAGGTTCATAGCCTCACATAAGAAGCATGAGTATGTCCTATTGTTCTATTATGTAAGGGGTGGTAGAGAAACCAGGCCTCAACTTGCTCAGTAATAATAAGTGTGCCAAAGTGGCCCTACAACCTTCCCCAGAGCTTAATTTGTGTACCTTGGTCATCTATGAAGTATAATACATGCACAAGTTCTAACAGTCAAACGGATATTGATAATACCATTCTGTAACTCCCTCCTTGAAAGCCACAAGTAAGTTATGAGGGGAAACTAAATGCCTAGAGATGACCTACAACAATAGCTGGTATATCTTTAATTTTGTCCCAGAGAGTCCTAATATTAACTCATATATGACTACACCCTCTGGGATCCTGCCTTTGAGGACTCCGTATTGTTGGTCTCAAACTTTCCCACATTTGTATTCATTAAATGATTTGGAACATCATGGCTGGGTACAAACAAGTAACCACAAGGGATCAAATATAGCATGTCCTGCTCCTCTGGAGTCTAGCATCCATTTAAAAATAGTGGCTAACATAACAGTCCCCGGGAAGTTTATTACATAGGATACAAAGCTTGTATTTCCTGAATATATGTAGTTTATATTGTTTTATTACAAAATAATGATATCATTATATGCTTTGTTTCAGTTATAAAACACAATCTCACTTTATTCTCCACTTCTATGCTGGGGCAGTTCTCACCACAATGAGAACCAGGCCTACTTGTGGAATAACATCAGCATGAGCTCAGTGGTGTAGATTTTCTGCCTACTTTGATCAAACGACATCATCTTTAATATTGTCTGGCAAGAGTTTAAATATTGTTTTAGAATTAATTGTTGAAATCCTGCTTAGAGGGCCTTTCTCAAATGTCATATAATGGTCTCAATATTTAGCAGAGACCAGTAAAGATTTTTTCCCTGCATGGTAGTTTATGGGTCTCAATTCAAATTTTATATACAATTTTAACTGTGCCATATTCCCATTCTTACAAATCACTCTTATTCTTGTCATTGTTAAAACTAAGTGAGACTGATTAGCCAAAGTAAATAATTTCATTTCATTATAATAATCTACTAATATAGATCAAAATTTATCTCTTTGATCAAACTTGATTAGTTCTTGTAACTTATGTCAGTGAAATGTCCTAATTATTCAATTAACATATAAAACTAGGACGACAAAGGTAAAAAGTATTTCAAGTAATTTGGATCAAAACTTCATTTTTTCTAATCTTTTTTGTTTGTTTGTTTTTTACTTTGAAATGAGGATAATCTGATTCTGCAATGCTTCTGAGTTTAAAAACTTCCAAGTGTGGGAACGGGAGCTGTGAATCAAGTGATAACATATGTGCCTATCATGCCCAAGGCCCCCTGCTCAATGCCAGCACTTCCCCGAAGACTCTCTGTGTGTGTAAAATGGGGGAAAATTAGCAGGGTGCTTGAGGTTTACATGCAAAAGTAAAAACTGTGTTTTGAAATTTTGTGTTTTGAAATCCACATGGAGGCTGTAAAGAACAGATTACTCTGAGAGTTTTCATGTTAAAAATAAGCCATGAACCATCAGCCAAGTGTGTGTACATGTTATTCTTCCCAGTACAGCTCATGCTTGTGGAGACTGAACATTTTAAACCTAAGAGTAGTAGTTTGAAGTTTTTCACTTTTAGGATTGCGATTGTGATAAAAATCCTCTTGGTGATATTGTGAAGATCCTCTTTACATTATATAATGTCTTATTTACAAGGAGAATTGTGTCTGGCATTGGATCTTCCTTCCTCTGTCAATTTAGAGGCTCATTTTTCAGGTAATTATTTCTTGGTTTATGTCCCACCAAGGGTTTGTCTTCTGTCAGGGTGCCAACTGTGTATATCTTATATGATGATCTGTCACATTGGACCTGATCAATACCTGTGGAAGAGTTCAATGGTAGTGAAATTCTTTTCTCCAATGTCACCTTCCCGGGAAAGTGGACTTGGTGAGGCTATAGTGCCTGGAATCTTTTATAATGGAGCATTTGTGTCATCAATATTTCTTAGCTTCCCTGTCTCCAAACCCTAACACTAACATCGAAAATTAAAAATACAGCACCAATTGTTTAACAAGTAAACAGTGTGTCACTTATACAGCTGTCATTTCTTTTGCATTTGCAGATGTCATCCATACTGTAGGGCCAATAGCCAGAGGTCACATTAATGGTTCCCACAAGGAAGACCTTGCAAATTGCTATCAATCATCCTTGAAGCTGGTGAAAGAAAATAACCTCCGATCAGTTGTAAGTACTTCGGAATTCTTTGTTTTGCATTCCTTCTCAGTCTTTGTGCAAAGAAAATAGCCTGTGCTGAGTTTATCATAATATTGTACATTTCTTTTACCTTGGCAATGTGTGCATAAGGTTAGTACTGTCTAACCTTTTTTGCCTGTGTGAGCATATGTGCATATCTACCTATGCATCTTCATATTCAATTCACTTTCAGAGGCTTATTCCATGTGTTTTTTGTGAACAGTTACTCTTTCAAACTCATTTTACTCCCCATAACCTAACAGTCCGGAGCTAAAAATGGTACACCCTTATGAATTTTATCAAGTTAGACGAGAGAACTCAGAGAATGCATTTCTTATCTATTTTCTTAAAAGTGTTCTGAAGGAAGGTTGACTTTGGAGGTATTTGTTTATTTGCTTTTTTTCAGGATTCCCTGACTTTATTACATCTCAATTACACAAGGAAAATAAAGCTCTGAACATTATACATTATAAATGCCCAATAGTAAGCTAATTTGACCTAGAATAGGTTAACTTGGCTAGGATTTCTGAAGTTTCTAATTCCACAGAGATTGTAGAGTGGGAAAGAAGTTAAACTTTTTTGAGGTCTCAGCAAGCTGAGGAGACCTCATCATTGCTTGGGAATTCACACAAGCAGTGGTTGTTCAGTTTTCAGGGAGAGCATTAAATGTTGCAAACATTTGGAAAGCTACATGTTATTGCTGTACTTCTTAGCGAGGCTGTATTTATAAAGAGACTTTTTCATTGTCACATGCGAAGTTCCCTTGAAATAAGGAGATATTTTACAAGCCAGTTACACCTTATAAGACCTTATAATATTTGCATAATGTTAATATATAATTTAGGTAACCTTTTAATTATTTTTTAAAAATGTGTCCATTTGCAAAGTAATCAGTTCCTAAGTGTGTGTGTGTGTGTGTGTGTGTGTGTGTGTGTGTGTGTGTGTGTGTGTTATATGGTAATTGGCATTTAAGAGTGTGCTGTAGAGGCCATAGCTTCCTCTTATTCTTTGAGATGTCTTCCTCTTATTCTTTGAGAGGAAGGTCTCTTTCTCTCCCAGATTAGACTGGCTGACCACAAACTCCCTGGGATCCTCTTCCCCTGTACTAGAATTATAGTCTGCCCTCATTTCTTTATTGTTGCTATGATAAAATGTCCTAAATAAAAGTTCCTTGATGGAGAAAAGGAACTTATTTATTGTTTGACCTATAAATACATCAATAAGGGAAGTCAAGGCAGGAACTCAAGCATGAAGCATAGAGGACTGCTGCTTGCTAGTTCACTTACAGGTTTATGCTAAGCTAGATTTCTTATAGAGCCCCAGCAAAGGGAATAATAATAATAATACTATAATAGGAAGTGGGCTGCCTTCCTATTTCAAATACCAATAAAGACAGTCCCCTACAGATGTGCTTATGGACCAATCTGATCTGACAATGCCTCAAGTGACACTACCTTCTTAGGTGACTCTAGGCTGTGTCAAGTGTACAGTTAAAGTTAAGTAGGGCACAGACCTACAGGGCTACTCAGCTTTTTACAGAGATTGTTGCTGGTAACCTCAACTCAGGGCTTCGTTCTTTCACAATTGATACTCGACCCACTGAACTTTTTTCACAGCCCCAAGAAGCTGTTATCAGAAGAGAAAGTTGAAATTCAAAAAGTGGAGAAAGGTGTAAAACCCACAGTTAATTTGATCTCTATAAGAAAAGCAAAGCAAATGTATATTTGGGAATAATAAATAAATGTCAATATGAATAGTTCATTTTTCAAGCAAGGGACTACAGTGCCTGTAAAATGGATATCCATATGAGACTACATCTTGGAATATATATATATATATATATATATATATATATATATATATATATATATGCTAGTAAATTTATCGGTACTTCTAATGATAACTTTTTTAAAAGGAAAATCAACAAGAGGAGGACACCCATTTCAGCTGCTCAGAAGTGACATTCATCATTTTAATGAAGGACATAAATAATTGTTAGATATGATTACTTTAAGTAAATACATGTAAAACTAAGAATTGCATATTTGGATAGCTAGCTTTTATCAAGCCTTTAGAAGTGTTCAAACAATGCTCTGGTCTGGTCATTTTGAGTTTGGACTTAGGTCTACCTTAATATTTTTGAAGATGAATTTGAAGGATTAACAATGTGTTTCTTGAATAAAATTAGCAGGCAATGTTGAACTGAATTTATATGAATATTGGTAAACAAAAATAAAAATGGAAAATATCTAAAGTGAAACGCAATATATGTGGATGTCGATGGAGTCAGAGCAAGTTTGATGAACAGAAGTTTTATTAGAAAAGTACTCACATAATAGAGTCAGTCCCATACAACCAGGTGAACCATGGAACAGAGAGAAAGCCAAATGGTGAGACCCTCATATTTAAAGTCTTGCTACATCACTCTGACCACACCCTAGTGTGCATGGTCTGCTTCACCTGTGCCAGCCCCCAAGAAGGCATCGCTAACATTTCCCCTGCAATTCCCCTTTTAGTCTAAAAGAGGATTAAAACTTAACAGTGTAAATTATCTATCATTAACAATCATAAGGGTGAATTACATAAAATTATAATAATCTACTAATGTTACATCTTAACTATAACTATTCCAACTAAAACTTAAAGTCATCTGAAAGAGATGTCCAAGCTTGACTACCTCCTTCCAAACCCAATCTTAAATAATAGGAAACTAGCCCTAACTAGGTGTCAGCAGTGGGGAAAGGGGGCAGGATATTCTCCATTCTACTTCCTGCTTAACTGGAGTGACAACAGCCTTGTAGGGTCCTGTGGGAAGAAATGTTAGTGTAATGAAAGTCCTGAATGGGTTAACTCCAGTCTGTGTCTGGTGGGAGATGATTGATTGAAGGTCCAGGTTAAAGACCTTATCTTGATTGAATTTCTTGTGTTGATTGAAGTCAGTGCCCCAAGTTCTGACCAGAGTGTCAGTTGAAACAAAGCAAGTTGGTTCCAGTGTATTCGAGGAGGTGTGGCCCATTTTCTTTCTGAAGCGTCCAGGGATTGCTGTCAGGCAGGTCTTCATTGGCTATGTGGGACTCAAACATAAATGTTAGCAGAGAAATGTTTGCTTGTATATGTATGCATACTGAGAAAGGCAACCATGGGAAAATAAGAATTATGAAAGGATGTACACCTTGAGAGATGAAGCCAAGAAAAGACAAATGATAGTCCCTAATCTTCTTTCTATTCTGTATTACATCAATTGGCTTCTTGGTACAATACAGAAACTCTGAAGTTTATTTTAACAACATTCTTGGATTTAGAGGAGGAAAACCAAATCCAACTCTAAAGCCAACATTGGTTTAATTGAATAGGGACTAGGAAATAAGGAGAGAGAGAGTTCTCTCAGAGACAGATGTAAAGTTTACCATATGGCATGTGCTTATGTTTGATGGTTATAGCTACTTTCTCTTCTTAAGTATCTACCCATGCAATGTCCTTTGACTTCTGGAGATGAGTTTTCCTGTGAAGATAAAAGCAAAACACTTCCCTTTCCTTTGGGGGGTTTCTATTTAGTTTATGAGATATACCTTGGTATGTTACCTGTCATTCTTCCTCATCCAGAGGTTTTACGCTTTTGACTCAAATCTTGATTAACTTTGATGGTATCCAAATTTTTCCTTCTCCTGTAGATACAAAGGTGAAACCCCTTCCCCAATGTAACACATGTCCTGGTTTCCATACAGAGGTCAGTACATCTTTGAAGTATACCGGCTACTTCAGTCCTGCAGTTTTTTCCATAGTCCAGTATCTGGACTATGGAAAGTGCTGGCACAAAGTAGGGCTATTTAGCATTTCTTGTGGCAAAACCTTCCATCTCCTAACTGGCTGTGAATTATTAAGAGTTGGTATGGTAAATGCAAATTTTTCTCTATCATTTTCCTGTAATTGTATAGTGAAGAAACAATGTTTTCAGATCAATGACTATGATTGGCCATCCCTTAGGAATCAAAGGCAACAGCATTCCAGGCTGCAGAGTGCTTTTGGCTGAATTATCTTAATGATGGCTCCCAGATCTGTCAGCATTCTCCATTTACCTGACTTCTTTTTGATAACAAATACATGTGAATTCCAAAGCCTGGTAAATCCTTCTATATGCCCAGCCTCTAGCTGTTCCTGTACTAACTTTTCTAAAGATTCTAGCCTCTCAGAGGTCATAGGCCATTGTCCTAACCAGGCAGGGTCATCTGTAATCCACTTTAAGGGTAAGGCCTTTGGCTCCTCTGAAGGCTTATTATTTGTACTTAGTTTCTGTACAGTCTGGATGGTTGGTAATTGTTTCCCAAAACGTCTTACCACATTTTTTCTACCATCTAAAGACTGCATAATTTGTATCCAATATTGGAAGAATATTAATCTGAGTATTCCATTGATGTAATAGATCATTTATTGTTATGTCTGCAACATATGGTTTTAGCCATCCTATCTGTCGTTCTGGTCCAATGAAGACCACCCAGTTAACACTCTGTCGAATTCTAGATAGAGTTCCAATACCTAAAAATTGTACATTCACCTCTCTAAGATGTCATCTCTGAGGCCAGGACTTTTGGTTAATAATAGTTACATCTGCCCCAGTGCACACTAAACCAGTAATAACTTTATTATTAATTCTTACTTTCAACTGAGGCCTCTTATCGTTAATAGAAATTTGCCAAAATATGCGTTTATCATCTCCTCCAGTCACGTTTGATTCCTCATTACTAGCCAAACTTCCATCTAGAGTAGTATCACTTTTTAAAATAGGCAATGTAGTATCTATTTGTCCTGTGAAAGATTGTCCTCCAAGGTGACTAGGAATGACCAGACCTTTCTTGATGTGGGGGCCTTCGAGAGTCCCTTCAAAGCGTTTCCCAATTGCAACAGGTTTTCTTGCATGTCTCTAGTACTTAGGCCCAGCTGGAATGGGCTCAGAGGTGCAGGGCAGAGACTGTGTATGGAGGAAAGAAACCTCTAGGCTGATTGGCCACGGCAGGTGTTGTAGCTGCCTGGAGGTCCTCTCAGCACAAACAGCACCAGAAACTCTGTGGCCGTTATTGCCAAGGGTGAAGATGAAAAATTACCTGGGCGCCAATGTGGCAGGGGAATAAATCCCACCAAAATCCATGACCAACCCTCGGATTCTGAATAAAAATCCTGTGCTGACACCAAATATAGCAAAACACAATAAATGCAGATTGCTAAGGAGTCAGAGCAAGTTTGATGAACAGATGTTTTAATAGGAAAGTACTCATGTGATGGAGTCAGTCCCGTCAACCAGGCAGACCATGGAACACAGAGAGAGATCCCCATGGATGCGACCCTCATATTTTAAGTCTTGCTATGTCACTCTGACCACACCCCAGTGTTCATGGTCTATGTCACCTGTGCTAGCCCCCAAGAGGGCATGGCTAATATTTCCCCTACAAATATCTGTTGAATCTGAAGTGAAGTGCTCAGCTAAATTAATGGCTGTGCTTGTAAATGGTTAACTGGAGGTGATGTAAGTACATGTTCTTTTATTTTTGTTCTCTATTCTTTAATGTAATCTTCCTTTTTATCTCCTTCTCTTGCTTGTTACATCCTTCCCCTCCTCCTTCCCCTTTCTTTCTGAAAAAAAAAAATGGGGCTGCTTACTTCCTATGGTAAATCATGTTCTTATTTACCATGAAATGAATCTGTACACCAAAGTCATCAAATTGGGATTATTTTCAGGGATGGAAAGATGCATAAGCAGGTGAATGTGGCAAGTTGTATATTTTTATTGTACTGTACATTGTATA
Organism: Cricetulus griseus; assembly: GCF_003668045.3. NCBI lineage: Eukaryota > Metazoa > Chordata > Mammalia > Rodentia > Cricetidae > Cricetulus > Cricetulus griseus. The sequence goes on along the minus strand of NC_048599.1, from coordinate 37,301,958 downwards.
TTTATCACAATATATGCACCAATGTTGTTGTTGGAAGAAACATAGTTGTTAAGATGGAAATTAAACTCAGTTTGAGCATATTTATTTATGGGAATGGAAATTTTTCATAGTCCCTGTACTAAAGAAGACATTGATTGATTCCTGTAACAGCTTCATGAATTTCACAGGGATGAGATGACAGTAGCAACTCAGTGGTTCCTTACATCTGGAAACAGATGCTACAGACACAATATCACCTGTCTCTGGCTATATACTCTTTAGATCTTCAGGTATTTGGTGTCCCAATAGTTCGGTGTCAAATGACTATTTATTTTGGCAGGATAAATTAGATAGTGATATAATTACTGAGCAGCTGACATTTGAAAAGGGAGCGAACTGCAAGAAAAGTTGAAGGGATCTCTCTGAAAGATTTCTGAGTGCAGTAAAGACAAATTGAGCTTGCCTCATAGTTGTTTGAAATAGAGACAATCTAAAGAAACAGAGGGTGGTGTCATAACACCAGATAAGCATCTATAAGTCAGGGAATGATTTTGGTCATTGGTTACACTGTATATGAAATATTCATTATAAAAACCTGCATTTTTTTTTAGTCCAGAAAATTAGTATCAGTTCCTCTCCTCTATTTAGTCTTTGAGAGGGCTTTTACTAACTGTATACCCCATCAGTGCTTTACACAGCAAAAGTGAGAAGCAATAAATCTATGATCAATCTGACGCTGTATTTTTTGTCTATGAGTGTTTGACTAATATTGCCTCATAAACATCATGGAATAGTTAAATTTAGGTATATAATGATTATTTTCCTGACTTTTTGTTTTCTTTGAGATATGTTTCTTGAGATATGTTTTCTTTGTGTATTCTTGGCTGTCCTGGAACTCATTGTGTAAAACTAGGCTGGCCTCAAACTCAGAGATCCGCTTGCCTCTGCCTCCAAAGTCTAGGATTAAAGGTGTACACCACCACCTAGCTTATTTTTCTGATCTTATGATGAAGATTTTTAAATGAAGATTTCAATCTGGCCAATCATTTTTTATGCTCTAGACCTAATTTGTCCAATATATATTTCTTCCAACAAGTACAAATAATAGATTTTATATTTCCCCAAATTTGAACTTACCTTGGGCAAAATTCAAACATATGAAAATTGATTTCTTAATGAATTTGATATCACTTATTCCAATATAAATGATATTGATGAAATGGATAATTCAAATATAAAATAATGGGCTATTAGAAACAAATACAATGATTAAAGAAGACCACAAAGGGCTTAGGCTTTTGGTTTGGTTTTTATGTTTTGTTTTGTTTTCTATAAAACTTTGAAAGTCAAAGGCAAATATAAGAAAATCCCATGTTTTGACATATTGTTAATCTGTATCTCATGTGACCTGGGAAAGGTATAGCCAGGCCAATCGAGTCCAGCTCCCGAATTGCTTTGAATTTTGAAAAAATACTGTGTCCTTGGAAAATTTATATCTAACTCTATATATTACATATTATAACACATATGTATATATAGAGAGAGAGGGAGAGAGAGACTTTTCATCTGCATTGCCTAAAGCATATATGTACAGATTGCTATCAACCTAAATAACCTTTGAAGGAAAATTCTCTTAACAATTAAGTTTCTTTAGGAATATAATATGCCATGGTAAGCACTGGGCATATTCAAGGATTTTGAGACATGTGGGTATTTTTAAGAGCAAAATGAGGAAGATTAAATAAGATACTTAAGAGGCAACAGTCTTTGCCTCAAACAATTAATGACAAGGTGCTGTAGTCCAGAGTTAAGCAGAGCTGGCTGCAGAATAGTTTTGGCAGAATTCTGACTTGAGAATCCAAGTGCCTTCATTCATTCTTTGTAAGGATAGACAGACATGACTCCATTTCAGTGTTAACAGCTTTCACAATATGTTGGTGTTTTGGTGAAACTTCAGGTGTGAGCTGAGTGAGCATTGGTGGTGAAAGAAAAGAGGAAACATTCAAATTAAACAAAGGCTGCTAAATAAAAAGACAGTTGTATCTGCTATCTCCAAATGCTGATCAATATTGATTTGAATTCCATGTTGCCTTTGTTAATTTTTTTGAGCATACAAGTACTTTATGGATTTTCTAAGATTTTCTTGCCTTCTATTTCATTATCACCCTAAGTCTTCTATAGCTGACTCTTACCATTATGTTCATTCTCAGGATCCTAACCTTTTCCATGCTGAAGCATGTCAATAGTTTCCTGTGTCAGCATCAACTAAAAGGCAAAGCTTCTCCTTTGTCACTGATACCATGGACTCACAAAAACTCTGCTGTTGCTGAAATGTAGAACACCCAGTTTATAGTTGCTGAGTGGCAGCATGTAATAAAAAACAGATGCTCTTTCAGAGAGTTGGTGGTAATCAGACTATAAGCCAGATTTTACTTACACTAAGATTATTTTCCTAGGAAATAAAGTTAATAATTGATATATGGTTTAGTGGGTTTATGTGATTATTGGCAGACTACAAAAGGGGTGTTTACTATAATGCTGTATATTGCTGTAATTTTCAGGAGTGTTATTCTAGATAATGTATTAGGTGGGGAAATTATGATATATTTTTACTGTTAAGAGTCACCCAGTGCCAATAGAGATCTCTCAAAAGTAGATAATGTTCCCGTCATGAGTCATAGATCTTGAGAAGTAACAGCTTTTAATGAGAAAGAAGGCAGCCCAGTGCTACCTCTAGGCATGGCAGTAATAAGTGATTTTGGAATTCTGCATTGGTCTCACTCTAGTGTAGGTTTTCATTTTAAGGCGTAGTCAAGTGAATCTTATTTTCTTAGACAAGTTCCCTTCTGAGAGGGTTGCTATGGCAATGAGTTCTCAGCCAGAAATTCTTAAATGTTGGTTTTATTTCATTATCTGAGTTTCTATTACAGGCCACATCAATCAATGCAATCCCTTCTTGAAGAAGACTTTGCAATCTTAAGAAGCTGGCCCTTTAATCCATTACCTCTGCTCCTCTGCCTAAGTTGATGTCACCATTTCCTAGCCAGCTCTTCATCTCAAAGAACCCGTTTTGTAGAGCCATGTGTTTGATCTTCCTTCCCACTTCCTTTTGAGGTGGCATCTCAACTTGTTTCTCTACTGTATCATTTATAAAGACTATAAAGAATCATACAGCCTTGTCTTTCCTAGCCGGGTTTCTCATAGCAATGTGACTAATGACATTATTAGTAAATAGCAAGAACAAAATCATTTTTACCTTTGAACCTCACGTTATGGTTTGCAGTAGCGTGCTGATGTATATCATGTCATTTGTGTTTCAAGTTTTCTAGCTAGTTGCTTGTGTTTCCTTGATTTAGCAGAAGTGGGGAAATAAGGCTAAATGAAAACTTTCTTTCTCTATCCTACTCATGCTTTTGGCAGGATTCCCTTCATCTGGTGTAGGATAAAGAAGTTTGTGATTATGCACTCAGTGAGTTGCTGTTGCTATTTGGAAGGAGAGTGATCAAGCATGGGCAGGGGGTGGAGGAAAAGTAAGAACATGCCATAAGGGAAATGAACACAGTATCCCCGGAAACAGATCATGATCCACCAAACCCCTTATTTACCTACACTTCACAATTTTTCTCTGGGTGGTCATATAAGAATAATTATTTGTACCATTGGGATGTAATTGGTCATTTAGTGATGGGATATAGAATAGTATGAATAGTTAATATTTCTGAATTCTTGCTTCATGCCAGCCTTTACATTTCAATGAGAACTTAAATCAGTCTTGAATTAGATAGTGTAGAGAGGAACTGAGGGAGGGGTGAGTGGAATGTAGTACTGATATATGAATTAAGAAAACGAAAATGTAGTTTCTACCTTTGTACATATGTGCTGAAAGAACAATGAGGAAATTCTCCCAACATCTAACTCAAGGACAAAAATACAGGTGGATTGAAACCGAGACTGTCTCAATCCTGTGGCTTAAGCACGGTGCTCATTGTACTGCATTTTGGCTGGTTTGTTTGGGTTTTGTTGCTTATGGGATTTAACTATTTTTAATTTTTTTGTCAAAACCATTATGAGTCTCATTATAGTAGTTCTGCTTTCTACAAAGTAATTTCAGAGGATGGTTCTCGCAGTGACAACTGGAAGATCTCACTAGCTTTTGTGAGCAAGGTTAAAGGTATGTATTATGAACTGGCCATGTGCATTAGACTCTGGCACTTAGCCACACAGTGCTTTAATATTTTGCTAATAGCTGTCTATATTAGTTTAACTGTTGCTATGATAAAAAAAACTAAAAAAAAAAACAAGTAGAAGAAGGAATGGTTAATTTTGTTTGACAGTTTGGGGGTAGAGTTCATTGTGATAAGGAAATCAAGACAGCAGAACACACAGGTAACTAGATGTATTCAGTCCCAGACCTGACTGAGTCCATGGAATGATACTGCCCATACTTAAAGTGCTTCTCTTCACCTCAGTTAACCTAGCCTAGAAAATTTCTCACAGAAATGCCCACAGACTTGTTTCCATTGTGTTTCTAAGATCTGTCCAATTTTGCAATCAAGATGTAACTATCACATCATATAAGTAAAATTATAAACAGCAAGATACATAGAAACACAAGTCCCTTTCCCCCATAATATATAATGAATTACTATGGAAATTACTGAAGGGGGGGGTCTGTTGCTTAACCATAGCTTGCTTTTGATTTTCACAATTGCCAGGAAAAAAATCATCTCCATAATGTGCAGGCTACCTGTGCCAATTGTTAGCAGTGCATTGTACCCATTGGAGCCTACTTTTGTAAATGTTTCCCTTGGTGATTCTATATGAGAATGCAGATACTTGACTGCATTCTTACATGTTCTATTATAGCCATGTGTGACTCTCTACATGTGGAAAACACCATTTCATGAGATTAACTTATTTTAATACCTCTTTCACTTTGTGTATATAATTTGTATTACCCACCAGCAGTGAAGTGATCCTTTACAATTGTATTCTTAGTTTGAATTTTATCTGGATGTCCAGCCAAAGGCAATAATTTGGGAGAGAACTCTTTATTGTGGAGTCCTTCAGAAGGAGGACTGGCAGAGAAGGAGTGAAAAAAGAGAGGGAAAGAAAGGCA